>NC_135512.1:15930000-15960000 GCF_051989575.1 Stigmatopora nigra
GGTCGTGTAAATATACAAAAATAGTTTCATATTTGGTGCATTCATTCATCACAACCTTTAATTCAGTAAGTTTGGGCCTCGATCTGATCGGGAACTATTTCTAATATTTTTTCTCGCGCAAATATTAGAGCCGTGGGAGCAGGTTACATGAGTCCAGCCAGTGCATTTTCCAACACCAACACGACAGCAACCCGCACAGAAAGCTAATGCTACTCTCAACTGGTTCCAAACAACCGTCACGGTGCTTGATGCCAGGAAAGTATACTAGAATTGCAAATAATGTCTCTTTATTACGAGATGAGAAAAATGGGCAAAGGCAGTAAACGTAGGAAATCCTGCGAATTTGATTTTGATGTGATATACAACACCTAGAAGGTGGATACACGTTTTGTTTCATGTAATGTGAAAAACAATGTACCTTTATAGCCTATATACCTATATATAAGGGTGTCAAACTCGGGTTGGTTCGCGGGCGGCATTTACGTCAAATCGACTTCCAGTGGTCCGAACCATTTTAGATAGAAATTTTTTTATCCTTTTTTGTATTTAAAAAATGAATAAAATAACTGGATCAAAATACCTAAATATTCATTTTTATAGCTCTAAAACAATGACTATTTGAGGCTTTTTTTCTCAGTATGGGAAAACGTTTTTTAATCATTTTTATTTCATTTAAAAAGGATACAAAATATATATTTTTAATCATGTTCAATATTAAAGTGGAAAAGAGAACATTTGTTTTATATTCATTTTAATATTTTAGAAATTTCTTTTTGGAGTGCCTCGAGGTCCGAGGGGTTGGTGAATGGTTGTCCGTCTCCTCGTGCTCTGCGATTGGTTTGGCAACCAGTTCAGGGTTCCCCCTATCTGGTGCAAAAAGACAGTCGGGATAGGCGCCAGCACCCCCTGCGACCCGTGTGAGGATAAACGGTGAAAAAAACTGAACGAATATCACCATGTAGTGTATAAAAACACTAACGAAAATATGGATTTAAAAATTGCAATTATTGATTTACAAAGGGGAAAATCAGATTCATGAAGTTCATTAATTCAATTTATTCACCCTACATATGACTAAGGCAATCATCAATCAATGAGTAATTTCAGAAAAAAAACCCTTTCCGAATGCCTTATTTCTTCTCCTGTCTGTTGGGGGTAATGTTGACACGTCCGTGCCAATAACTGACTTTCTCAGGCATTTGGGTTTTTCTTCATCAGCTCGATGTCTGCATCCACCATTTCTTTCACCAGCTCCTACATGGGCATAGCATTTATTGGTTACTAGTAAGGAAAATTCATGGCATGAACATAGAAAAATCTCTTCACCGTATAAGCTTCAGAAGTCATTGCTAAGAAGCCAATACTGTTGATAATAAAGATTTAAAAAATGAAATCATGCATTTATCTAGAATGTAGACCAAGACTTCACTTGGTATTCAAGCAATGAATAAATCGATGAAAATTGAACTTTGTTGTTGGCTGTATGACAAATAACTTCTATTACATCTCTGAAATAATAATAATGATAACATTATTAAAATCTGTAAAACATTTATGTATAATTGCCTCACTATTAACACATTTGGCGGCCCAGCGAGCGAGTGATTAGCGTGCAGGCCTCACAATTCTGCGGTCATGAGTTCGATCCCAGGTCGGTCCCCACTGTGTGGAGTTTGCATGTTCTCCCAGGGATTGTGTGGTTTTCTATGAGTACTCTGGTTTCCTCCCACATTGCAAAAAAAGACATGCTTGGTAGGGCTGGTTGCACATATTAAGATTGCCCCTGGAAAGTGGGGAATGGTTGTCCCTGCCCTGCAATTAGCTGGCCACCAATTCAGTGGTGCTTAAAGTCAGCTGGGATAGGCTCCAGCATACTCTGCGACCCGTGTGAGGATAAGCGGTTCAGAAAATGAATGAATATTAACCCTTTCAAGCATTAATATTAAAACCTACCCCATTTTTTTGAGTATCAGTCCAATGTCCTGTGTAGGGACCACTAAAGCTCAAAGGGGTAAAATGTCTAAAAATGAATTTGTTCGACAAAAACTCAGTTCTCACCAGCACAATATTATTTTGTAGTACATTGGCCTACTAAAAAGTCAGTATAATACACGTTTTTAAAATTTGTAAACAAACAAGTTTTCCACACCCCCAATTACAGTCTTAAAGCTGGGCCACAACCTTTGGTAAAAAGACAACTCTACCACCCACATCCCATACTGATTAGCCAATGAGTCGTGTGATGACATGCTGATAATGCAGTGGGTACAATAGCTGGTACACAAATTCAGTTCAGTATTGTATTGGATGACTTAATTCATCCCGTATTCGGGAAATTACATATAATAAGTAGTTCAGTTGTCCACCATTGCAAATGCCAAAACTAAATTAAGATTAAAATATGTTCATGGTCAGTGGGTATTCATCAGTTAAAATAATTAGCAATGGAAAATATGGCAGTTTCTATGTATCTCATTTAACCTCCACACATGCCATATAAATATGTAAATCAACCTGACCATGTTGGAAAAAATCCTACACATTATGCTGCTTTGCAATTAAAACTGACTCCATCCGTGTAACCAGCTGCTTAGTGATACAGCTAAGCGAAGACTCACCTCAAAAGTCACCTTTGGCTTCCAACCCAACTTGTTATATGCTTTGGTGCTGTCTCCTTGTAGGTAATCCTAGAAGGAAAATAGGGGGACAAGTGAAGATCAAAAAATGCTGGGCTTACCACACGAGACTTCAATGGATAATAACACAAAAACTCCCACGTTGACCATAAAATGCTTTTTCGTTACCAGTCTCAAAAAGGTGTTTATCCTATAATACCTGTATTCCTTAGACTTGCAATACCTCACCTAGCGCATTAAGCAGCAATTTTGAGATATTAAGAAGTATTTTTTCACGCTATACTTCAATAATGTTGTAATGCCACCCAATTTTTTGGACTATAAGGCCCACTACCAATCAAAAACTTTAATTTTATATACAGTGGGGAAAATAAGTATTTAGTAAACCACCAATTGTTGCCATCACAATCACTGATAACAGACAAAAACATAATCGTCGACTGCTAATAGGCACGCACATTCCCCTTTCACACGCCCGCCTTTTCAACCTCAGCAAGCAATGTACCCAGACAGTCAAGCTGTCAGCGTCATTGTAAGATAACATTAAGATAAAATGACAACGTCGCTTGGCAATTGCTTGTTCATATTGTATCCATTTTGTAAGTATAGAAACATCGTTGTCATAAGAAACTTGCCCCGAGTTTGGTCGTTGTCATGGGGACTTGACACGGATTAACCGGACTTCGCCCAAAGTTTGGTCATTGCCATGGAGACTTGCCACTGATTAATCAGACTTTGCCCAAAGTTTAGTCGTTGCCATGGAGACTTGTCACTGATTTTATCAGACTTCGCCCAGAGTCTGGTCGTTGTCATAGAAACCATACCATGCCCTGTTTTCCTATATAAAGACGGACCCACTGGTCATTGAGAGAATTGTGAGGATGACAGACTGTGAGTGGTTCACAGCTGTTTGTTGTTGTTGTTGTTGTTGTTGTAGAGGCAGCGCCCAGGTGGCCCTAACATAGGGTACGCCTGGCTAGCGCTAGCACCTTCGACGGCTCAGTCACCAGCATGTCCAAGGGGGGTGAGGCGACACCGAAGATCTGGAGGCGGAGGGAAGAAAGGCCGGGGCAACGCTGGAGCCAATGTTCAAGGTCTTGCGTCTCTTCCCGGCAGAGGGGGCAGGTTGGGTCGAGGGTGGGGTTGAGAAGGTGACGGTAGGCTCTCAGGCTTGGGTGGTGGCCCGAGCGGAGGCGGGCGATGAGAACCGCGTCGCTCCGGTTCTTCACGCGCGCACAGTCTAGGCGCCAGTTATATTTTGGGTAGACGACCGCTGCGCGATGATCCGGTCTAGGTGGATTGTCGCGAATTAGTCGTCTGATGGCTGCCTTGGCTGGGGCGAATGAGATTGGTCGTGGCTCGTCGACCTTGGAGGAGGCGGCTTCCTTCGCTAGGGCGTCTGCCATCTCGTTCCCAGGCAACCCGCAGTGACCTGGGGTCCACAGGAGGGCTGTCCGAGCCCTGCGCTGGTTCAGCAGACAACGGATTTCGCCGGTGTCGGCCGAGTGGCTGGCGATGGCAGTCAGTAGTGATTGACTGTCCGAGCACACTGCGACGTCACCAGCTATGTCCGTGTCAGTTAGCCATTGCAGGGCCATCGTCATGGCCGCCTTCTCTTCCTCGAAGGAGGACGTGAAAGGGGCCCCACGCATCGGCTTTGAGTGCGTGGTGATTGGGTCTGCCGGATCTCCAGTGGTGACGATCATTGCCACCCCGCCGGCCCTTGTTCCATCAGTAGCAGAGCCGTCGGTGTAGATGGTGACCTCTGGTGCGACTGCACGGATGGCGGAGATGGCACGTTCCCGAAGGACTGGCAGGGGATCGAGTTTTGTGGCACTCCCAAGGGTTGCAGAGACCGTCCAGAGGTCGGTGTCGTTCACCCATGGGCACCCGATGGGGGGCGGGAGGACCTCTCGTTGGTTGGACAGGGCGGGGGGGAGGGCGGACATAATTCCCGACGCGGTCTTGCGCCAGCTGGAACGCTGGAGACGGTGCACGACTGTCTTAGTAGCAAGTTCGTGCCGAGAGTGATCAGGAGGAAGGCGGAGGGCTTTTTCAAAGGAGATGGCTGCTAGTTGGTTTACTCGCGAGGAGTAGGAGCACACGCCCGCTTCTAGCTGCAGCGCCTCAACTGGTGTAGTCCTCAGTTGGCCCGTCACGATGCGCAGGGCACTGTTCTGGGCGCGACCAAGGTCGTCGAGTCGGGACCGCGACAGGAAGGGTTGCCATGCTGGGGCGGCATAGTCCATGACGCTCCGCTGAAGGGCGAGGTGGACAGAGCGTAGGCTGTTTTTCTGCCAACCCCAGTCTTTTGTGGTCAGAGAGGCAAGGATGCGGTTTCGGGAAGCCACTGTCTTGGTGACGGCCTTCACGTGTGGCCCGAAACTCAGGCACCTGTCGAGCTTTACCCCAAGGAATTTGGGGGTGGGGTTGAAGCGCAGGCTCGTTGTTCCCACATTGACGGACGGTGTCCAGGAAGCCTCCCTTGGGTCGGTTGAGAAGAAAGTGACCTCACTGTTCGAGGCGTTCAACTTCATCTTCTTTTTGCAGCTCCACTCACAGACAGCTCCGACTGCGTTCTGGATCGCCGCCTCAGCGTCTTCCTTGCGTGTACTCTGTGCCAGCAGGGCAACATCGTCGGCATAAAGCGCGATGTCGACCCCTGCTGGGATGACTCTTCGGAGGTTGTTGATGTATAACACGAAGAGGAGGGGTGCAAGGACAGAGCCTTGGGGGAGACCTTGGCGCAGTGGAACGGACTTTCCCCGCTCCCCGTTTATTAGGACCCTGGCTCGGCGGTCGGAGAGGAAGCTCTTTAACCACCGGGCAGTTTGGGCTGGCATGCCTACGTCCAGCGCCGTCAGGAGGAGATCCTCCTTCCAGACACGGTCGTAGACTTTGCTGTAGTCCAGCAGGGCCATCACTCCGCGGAGCGGTTTTGTCCGTTGGAAGCCGTCGCTAATGGTCTGCGTGACGTGGAGGATCTGGTCTTCGCAGCTCCTCAGTTTGCGGAAGCCCGCCTGCTCTCTGCAGATCCAACCTCCGGTTTCTGCCTCGTAGTACACTCGGTTGTGGATGATTCTCTCGAGGGTCTTCACCACGCACGAGGTCAGGCTGATTGGACGATAGGAAGAGATGTCACTGGCAGGTTTGCCAGTCTTCCTGAGAGGTAGGATGGTTGCCTCTCTCCATGCCTGCGGGCAGGAACCGGATTTGAAGGATTCATTGAAGATTCCCAGGAGTTCCCGCCTGGCCGCAGGTCCCAGCGCCTTGATGAAGGATGGGGGGGATATCGTCCGGGCCTGGGGCGCCCGTCGGTCGCATCTGATGGATCGCAGTTTTGAGCTCCCGCTCGCTGAAATCTGCGCAGCTCTCGCCGTCAGCTGATGGGGCATCCAGCCGTTGCTTCGCTTCTCGGATGCGGTGTCGTTCTTCTTTGGAGAAGGAGAGTCTGCACACTGCGGCATAGTGCTTTGCAAAAACATCGGCTTTCCCCACATTGGTGGTGTAGAGGCGGCCGTTGTGTTGCAAGGACTCAGTGAGCGCGCAGTTATCGGGTGATCCGCTGAGAGAGCGGATCAAACGCCTCGTTTTGCTGGTGTCCGGGTTGAACTCCAGCTCCTCCAATAGGGCAGCCCACTTTGCTTCCTTGGCCGACCGGGTGAGTGAGTTCACTTTCCTGCAAGCGGCCAGCCAGTCTTCTCTGTGGGTGATTATGGAGCGGCGTAGGCGATTGCGGTCTTTGATAGCAGATCTCACGTCAGCCGACATCGAGGTATTGCTCGTCTTGCCTCTCCGGGATTTGCCAACGACGCGCTTCCCCACCTCCTTCAACAGGGTCGTGAAGCGGGAGAGGCGGTTGGTCAGCGGCGGGGGCGTGTTGGTTCCAAAACTCAGTACTGCATCTTCTACGTCTTGAGTGAAGGTTGCCCAGTCGACGTCTTTGTGGTTCCACCGTGCCGTTGGTAGGGGCGGGCACGACGGGCGGACGACACAGGCCACTGAGATGGACAGGGGTAGGTGGTCGGATCCAAGGTCCTCATCAACAGTCCATTCGGCATGGTTGGCGAGCCGCGGGTGGGCAAAGGTGAGGTCGGGTGTGCTAAGCCCGCCGGTGCTTCGGTTCACCCTTGTTGCCGACCCGTTGTTAAGGAGGGTGATGGAGTTCCTCAGCAGCCAGTCCTCGATGTCGGCCCCACGCTTGTCGCTTGGCTGGTTGTAGTCCCAGAGGCCGGAGTGGGCGTTTAGGTCACCGCCGACGATCACGTCGGTGTTCGCCCCGATCCAGGTGAGGTCCAGTTCGGAATTTGGTCCCGGATCTCGGCATGGGGGTGCGTAGAGGTTGTGCACCGTCAGCCAGCGGTGCCGGGTCACACGTACCTTGATCGTGGACGACTCCAGGAGGCCCCGCAGGGAGGCGCCCAGGTTCATGAAGGAGAGGTCGTCTTTGATCAGGGTCATGAGTCCGCCCCCGGGTTGGTCTTTGGGGCGGTCGGCACGGACGACAGCATACCCCGGGAAGGTCGGGGTGGAGTCTTTGGCCCGCAGCTTGCTTTCCTGGATCAAGCAAATGTCGTACTTGCCTTCGACCATCCGCTTTTCCAGCTCGGCAGACTTTGTCTTCACGCCGTCAGCATTCCACTGCAAGATGCGCAGCGTGGATCTCTTGGCTACGTTGGGGATGTCCGTCTTTGGTCTTGGGAAGGGTAGGAGGGGGTTTGGGGGGTTGGGTTGGGGTTGGGAGGTAACCAGTGTCGGGGTGGTGGCACATTGTGGGCAGGACCAGGTGTCAGATGGCCTCATAGTTGCCGCAGCATCACGGGTAGTGCCTGAGCAGGACTGGTGGTAGGGGGCTCTGCAGACTCGACAGGTGAGGGGCTGGGTCGTCTTGGCGATGGTACGCTGGCAGCCGGTGCATTTCACTTTGTGCTGGGAGTCAGACAGGGGTTGGACTGCAAGGCCGGCCGCGTTGCGGTCTCGATTCGGGGCCTGTGCAGTGGGCATCTCCATGGGGACGCCTCGGGGGTGTCTCCACGGCAGCGCCTTCCGCGGTGGGTCATCGCTCCACAACTGGTTTCCGCGCATGCAAGGAAGCGGATCCCAGTCTTGAATGCCTTGTTGCAGGAGCAACAAATCCGCCCTCCCGAAGGGGGAGGGCCGGGAGGTTGGCCTCCGTGGGCCACGCACCTCCAAGGGCCGGTCTGCAACCGCCGGGAGAGGCCGCTGCAGGCCGACTGTTTGTGGCATAGGGCGGGGCAGGAAGGGGCGGAGCAATGGAGCGGAGGTTGGCCGCGACGGATCGGACGGTGGCAGTGGTGGCAATCTCCGTCAGGTCCCGGGTTCGTTTCGACATCTCCGGCAAGGAGGAGGAGGCGGGAGGCCAGTGCCGGATACCAGGCCCCCCATCTCAAAAAGGTGAGGGGGGGGAGACTCCAGGGTCTCGGTGGCGCCAGCTCCCTGACCGGGCCGATGGTCCGAGTCGTGGGGTGCGCGCCTGACGAAGCACATTTGCCCAGATGTCTGGTTGAATGGAAGGGGCCACGAAGAGGCTGTGCTTGTTCCCTTCCAGCTGTTTGAGCATCCTCCCCCGTCCTGCAGTCCGGTAATAAACCTATTTCCAATTTAAATTGATCTCTCACTTTCTTAACCTGCTCCTGAAGTTGTATTTTCATATCTTTCATACTTTGGTGCCGAAAACCCGAGACCCAACAGCCAACAATTGCCGGAGCGACAACGGAGCACGACAACAGCATCCGGGAGACAAAGTTGGAAACCTTCACGTGTTGTCTCCTGAGAGGCCGCTCGCCGCGGCCTGCGAATTCCAACAAATACCACTCAGAGCTGCCAACAACGAACGTGGCACCCTACGTTTTTCATCCAGCCGGAGATATTTGACTGCCCCTCACCTCCGACTACCCCCCGGATGAAATAATCCGCGTTCCAGTGGCAGCTCTAGCGCTGTCTGAGGGTAATCCTCAGGCGCTTGTAGTGCAACAACAACAACAACAGCATCCTCCATTGAAAGAGTCAACCCGGCGGACGTTCCCTAGCCGCTCCGGTGATCTGGTGACGAGTCCCCCTAACTAGGGCATGTTCAGAACGCGAAAGATCGTGAGTTCACCCTTTGATTTCTGTCTCTGTGAAGTGTGGTAATTTGAATGAGTATTATCACTGCAGTAGTATTAACAGTTTGCGGTCTGGGACCAACTTACGGTGAACATAATAGATTTTTTTCTGGGACCAACGTGCGTAGAACATTATAGTTTGTGGTCCGGGACCAACGTGCATAGAACATTATAGTTTGTGGTCCGGGACCAACGTGCATAGAACATTATAGTTTGTGGTCAGGGACCAACGTAAGTAGGACAAGAATAAGTCAGGGACTTATAGTCTTGGTCTGTTAATAGAGTCAGGGACTTTCCTAAGACAAAGTCGGGGACTTTTGGTCTTAGTGTATTCAGAGATATTGGGTGAATCACGAAGTAGAGATGAATTTCTGTAAATTTAGAATAAAATTGTTGTTTAAACTATTAATTAAGTGATTAATATGGGTCGGAAAGCGACAAGGGACATGGGTTTGTTGCCAGACTGCAGGATGGAGATCAGAGGGTTACCGGATGTGGGGTATGTGCGGATGCGTAGTGTTTGGAGTTGCATGTGTCTGCTGCGATGGGTGGAGAGGCATGGTTTTTGTCCCAGTTTAAAGGATGTGGAAGGTTTGATGAAGTGAATAGAAAATATTTTGGTAAGTGAATAGAAAATATTTTGGTAAGTGAATAGAAAATATTTTGGTAAGTGAATAGAAAATATTTTGGTAAGTGAATAGAAAATATTTTAGTAAGTGAATAGAAAAGATTTTGGTAAGTGAATAGAAAAGAGTTTTGAAAGCATGAAGAAAAGATTATTGCAAGTGCATAAAAAAGACAGTGTAGGAAAAGCAGCTGAAGGAGTGATGAGTGAGAGAGAAAGAGAGAGAGTGAGAGAGCGAGAGAGCGAGAAAGCGAGAGAGAGAGATTGAAAAAAAAAAGAAAAATATTGAAGGAAATGCATTGAATTTGGCTCAGCAGAGAAAGACTGTGCTTCTCAGCAGGAGCCGGACCAGTGGTGGTGCCAGGTGGTGCCTTAAAGTGGGAACGTCCATACCAAGCGTTGCTGACCAACGAACAGACGTGAAAATAGCCAAGAGGGGGATGTGGATCTTTTTGCACTGTAAGAAGGTTCTCTCAGTTGAAACGTTTGAGGAGACAGGGGAGATAAGCTTTCTGATAAAACGAAACGCCAACCACTCCAATATTGATTGGAAAGATTATTACTTAGCAAGCAATGCCATAAAACCATTGGGAACACTTTTATATTGGTTTTATTGTCTCCATATGCAAAAAAAGGTGAAAGCGTTACAATTGAGACTATACTCAGAATAAACTCAAGATGGCGGCGCGCTCGGGCGCAGCGGCTCATTGCTCTCCAGTTCATTCGTTGAAAGGCAAGACACCCAATTTCATGACTTACTACAAAGTGACCTTCGATATCCCCAAGAACATCCGGACACCTCCGGGATCTCCGAGGATATCCAACCCACGCCATAGACGGCGAAGAGAAAGGAAGCAAAAGAGCGGATGCCGAGCGGCCATTGCGGCTAAGCTACGACAACAACTACTCCGAGCCCCGCTTCCTAGTATCTTTTTGACAAACGCCCGATCCATTACCCACAATTTTTGGCGTGGATCTGCCTTCTACAGGCGAACTGAGGGAGGGTAAGTAAGAAGACAGTGAGAGGTAAGTAATACATTTTATTCTTGTTAGCATTGGTGAGGCAACTTGCAATCGCCGGATTGATGGCGCTCAAGAGGTGATGCGATGTTTCCATCGTGGCGGAGTGCTAACAAGTCTGAATATGTCAGTTAAGGGGTCTTGCCTGGGATGGCGGACCTGTGGAGAAGCACTATACAATTTCGTCATACGCAGCTGAGGGTATGATGACTACTAGGCTTTTTGTCAAGTCAATGATGACGACAATGCCTATGTCTGATAGATATATATAGATAAATAGATAAATATATGTGTGTGTATATATATATATATATATATATATATATATATATATATATATATATATATATATATATATATATATATATATATATATATATATATATATATATATATATATATATATATATATATATATATATATATATATATATACATATATTTATCTATTTATCTATATATATCTATCAGACATAGGCATTGTCGTATATATGTGTGTATGTGTATATGTGTATATATGTATATGTGTAAATGTGTATATGTGTATATGTGTATATGTGTATATGTGGATATGCGGATATGCGGATATGCGGATATGCAGATTTGCGTATTTGCGTATATGCGTATATGCGTAAATGCGTATATGCGTAAATGCATATATGCGTATATGTATATATATTTATATATGGGTATATATATATGTATATATGGGTATATATATATGTATGTATATATATATATATATATATATATATATATATATATATATATATATATATATATATATATATATATATATATATATATATATATATATATATATATATATATATATATATATATATATATATATATATATATATATATATACATATATATATATATACCCATATATACATATATATATACCCATATATAAATATATATACATATACGCATATATGCATTTACGCATATACGCATTTACGCATATACGCATATACGCATATACGCAAATACGCAAATCTGCATATCCGCATATCCGCATATCCGCATATCCACATATCCACATATACACATATACACATATACACATTTACACATATACATATATACACATATACACATACATATACACATACATACATGTGTATACGTGTATATGTGTATATACACATATACACACACACACATATATATATATATATATATATATATATATATATATATATATATATATATATATATATATATATATATATATATATATATATATATATATATATATATATATATATATATATATATATATATATATATATATATATATATGTATATATATATATATACATACACATATATATAGTATATATATATAATATATTTTAAAATAAACGACCATAAAAAGAGAAACTACAATGGAAACAGGAGCCACGCAACACAAAAACAGCTTCCATGCAAGCAAGCCATGAATTCCACGATCATTGTTTGAACTGATTGTGAAATTGAGCCATGGGAGGAGCCATGTCTCAACAGGAGGGAAAGTATAGTCCCAGAGGTCTCCAAACCTACTTTAAAAATTTTGCAGAAACTGTCTTCAGGTTTTGAACATGAATTTCATCGAGCTGAACCAAGGTGTCATATACAAGTACTGTCTGGTGGTAATTGACCAAGTGGGGTGAGATATGCCCATCTAAGAAAGCGGACGCCAGGGCAGTCGCAAAAGCCATATGCAAAAGGTTCATTCCAAGCCATGGAATACCACGAGTCATTTGGAGTGGTGCTCGCTTCGTGAGCTGCGTGAGCCAAGCTATGGGACGGCATCTTGGAATTTACCTGATGTATCATTGCGCCTGCCGCCCGCAAAGTGCTGGACTCATTGAAAGAACCAATGGAACAGTAAGACTCAGACTGGTGGTGGAGGAGACTGGAGAAACAGATTCTCTCATTCAGTGGTTATATCTGCCGACATTTTCTCAGTCTCCCACACAGGAGGTCCTGTCCACAGGCGACCTGGTACTCGTCATCTCCACAAGGGGATGGACCTCACCGTGTGATTTTGACCGCTAACTTCACCAAGTTGGCCACCACAGTCAAAGCTGATGAACGAGTGTTGGAGCTTACGACCACGATCCAGTGTGGGGCTCGGATGTACCCCTCAAACACAAACACTGGTCAGTCTCCTAAAAAATCCCAATGGCTCTGTTCCCCTGGGTGGGAGTGGCAAGAAACGCCCTCCGTCTGGAGACCATTGACTGCAGGTTACGGGCCTGTGTCGGCGCATCAGTCCGGCTGCGGCAAAGCCGAGAGGCCCGGGTAGCCAACATGGCCCAGGTGATTCTCCAAGGCTTTTCTGCTCTTGACAGAGTGGCCGCCCAGCAAGGAAGTGTGTGTGCCGTGGTGGGACACTCGTGATGCGCCTTCATCCCTGCCGGCGCGTCCTGCTTGGTCAATGATGCCCTGCAGGCTATGAGGAACATGCGGAGCGCTGTGAATGGATATCCGGTTCCAAAATGAGGCTTGACTGGTTCCTCTCAGGCTCATGGACACAGCCACTTTTGAAAGCCCTCGTACCATTTGTAACTGTTATTGCTCTCGTGCTTGTTATTTTAACCTGTTGTTTACCATGCTTCTCAGCTTTGATCAAATGTACCATGAATGCCACATTCGACCGTACCATGATTGTTGAAACCCAGGTAACGCTAACTGATATAAACATGCAACAATCCATATCCCAATCTGACCCTGATGTTGCCCTACTGTCTAACACAGATTAATATGTCTTTCCTATTCTGAGACGCCAGACCATGAGGCGATCGTCCCCAGCAGGAGGTCAAGGGAGCAATTTTCCCTCAACTGCTTGAAGGGTTTTTGCCCCCTTCTGATCAGTCTAAACTCCAGTTAAAAAATCATTTGTGAAGAATTTTGTTCAAAAGTAGCGTCGCTAACAAACAAAGTTCCAATGTTTTTATACTTACAACAGGAGGGAATTGTAAGATAACATTAAGATAAAATGACAATGTCGCTTGGCATTTGCTTGTTCCTATTGTATCAGTTTTTGTAAGTATTGAAACATTGTTGTCATTAGGAACTTGGTCCGAGTTTGGTCGTTGTCATGGGGACTTGACAATGATTAACCGGACTTTGCCCAAAGTTTGGTTGTTGCCATGGAGACTTGCCACTGATTAATCAGACTTTGCCCAAAGTTTGGTCATTGCCATGGAGACTTGTCACTGATTAATCAAACTTTGCCCAGAGTTTGGTCGTTGTCATAGAAACCATATAAAGACGTACCCACGGGTCATTCAGAGAGAATTGTGAGGACGACAGACAGTGGTCCGGTAATAAACTTATTTCCTATTTAAATTGATCTCACTCTTTCTTAACCTGCTCCTGAAGTTGTATTTTCAGAACCATCAGTCATCCAGCGACATCTATAGAATCTTGAATTTAGTGCATACTGATTAGCCACCCTCTCCACTTTGGAATTTTTTTTAGACTTTTAAGTGTGACCTATGTGATTAAATATGCACCACTTTGCATTTGTAAGTTTCTTTTAAATCACTTAATTAGGGAATTAGACAGACACTACCACCTATGGGGATTTTCAAGCGAAAGACGCTGCCAAAAGAAAAGTAATCGTGAAAGCAAAACAAAAGGGCTGGATGAATGAGGGGAAATGATAGATTGGCTACGTGAGGTGTATGTTAAGAGCCCGGATGGCTCGCCGTCACTCTTGATTTGCGACTCCACGCGTGCCCATCTCACAACAGCGGTGAAAAACCAAGTCACGAAAATGAACTCTGAGTTTGCCGTCATTTGCGGAGGCTTAACTAAGAAACTCCAACCGCTGGACATCGGCATCAACCGGGCGTTCAAAGCAAAGTTGCGAGCGGCATGGGAACAATGGATGATAGGTGGCAAACACAGCTTTACGTAGAGTGGGAGGCAGCACCGGCTAGTTACGGCACTATTTGTGAATGGATTATGGCCGCTTGGACTAACGTGTCTGCTTGCACTGTTGTTCGAGCTTTTGCCAAAGCCGGCATCATTTCTGTGGAGGCACATGGCAATGTGAGTGACTCAGACAACGAAGAGAGGGAACCCAGCGTTTTTGATTAATTATTTGCACAATTGTTCAATTCGGACACTGAAAATACACTACTCCTGGCTCATGGGCTCCGAGGAATACTGCAAATTGAATTGCTGGGAGTGCTTGTTATTTGCCACCGATCGACATGGTGTTTTGAGCAACACTGGATTTGCAAAATTTGACTTGTTAACCCAAAGCAACGAGACGCACTGTCGAACACTTGAAAGCAACGGTGCTCTCCAAAGCTTTTGGGGAAACCTGAGTGGTGTTACAGTTCAGCATGCGAGTGCGCAGGGAAATGGAGCGCCACAACGAAAAGGTAAAGAAAAATAGGGAAATCTTAAAAAGTTTGATAGACTGTCAACTTTCATTTCGGGGACACGATGAAAGCGCTGCATCCACAAACAAAGGAAATTATGTGGAACTTCTTTCTCTCATTTCTGAGAGAAACCAGATTTACATTACCACCTGTCCACTAATTGAGTGTTCAGTGGGACGTCGGGCAAAATACAAAAATATCTGATCACTGCCATTGCAAAACAGCAGCATCTACTCTGCCATGCTGTGTCTGATAGGTTTCTCTGATCAAGTCACATCAACAGCTTCGGCACAGTGGCTAACTTTGTTAAAAAAGGATTTCTCCAGGTGAAGGAGAGTTTGGATTTTTCTTAGATCCACCAAAATAAGGTTGCTCAGTGTAATAAAAGCTGCTGACAAGTGTTCTGCGCCCATGTGAAATAACCCCAAACAGAGCATGTAACGGATAATAATGCGCCCATGTGAAATAACCCAAAACAGAGCATGTAACGGATAATTAAATTTAAACTATAAACAGGTGGGGCACAAAATCTTCATATGGATCCGATTTGGAACCGAACACCAATATTTTGGTACACTCTGTAAGTAGTTCTCTGCCCGTGCATGAAAATATGTAGCAGATTATAGGAGGACTGGGGGTAGGAGTGAACAAGGAGGAGTCAGTAAAGCAGATATATGTACACTCCAAAATTAATTTAGTTATGTTTTAACTTGATACGACATGACAACCTGGTAAATCAATGGAGCAGTGATCATCCACTGAAAAGACAGGAGTAGCAAATGCCTGAAAACAATAAAAAGATTTAAAAACTCGAGAAAATATTTCTTAAAGAAAACATTGCATTGTTGAAGAGCCATACAAAATTGGACTGACCTCTTGTTTAACAAATATACAATATTACATAATTTGAAGAAAACCCCTAACTAGGCTGGCAAATAAACCAAGAGTAAAAAAACCCTCACCAAATTGTCACACTAATTTCTATTATGCGACTACATTCTCCCATAGCAAGGTGATGTGTTAATAATGTTCTCCTAGTATACAGTGTTCCCCGCTACTTCGCGGTACAGTTAACGCGGATGCAGAGCTTTGCGGATTTTTTTGGAAAAAAACAAAAAACAAATATTACATTTAAACAACATATTTTACAGGTTTTTTTTGTTATAACATGAATTTCATTCTCTCTACCCGTATTCTATATGGTGTACTGTATACAGGGGGTAAAAAAAATAAAAATAAATTTTAAAAAAATTGGAGTTAAATTCAAATTAAGCATTTTGGAAGGGGAATACCTACTTCGCGGAAATGCACTTATCGCGGGGGGTCCCGGTCCCCATTAACCGCGATAAGCGAGGGAACACTGTATAGTTATATACAAAATGCCTCTGTCTCTAATGTTTTTACAACACTCCCCACAAAGAAGAATCAATTTCAATCCACTTTGAAATAATAAAAAGGAGGAGACAGTGAGAGCATGTGCCAAAAAACACAGACACTAAAAGCTGAAAAGAGCAGGCAGTCACCGTGAAGGCATTTTGGTGTCACTTCTCCCCTCCCATTAGACATGCATGTGGAGGTGTCACCCCATCTTACATCAGAGCCTTGTAAAAATTTTGTTTTTCTGTCAACAAAGGGTCTAGGTAAGAAAACCCATGACCAAATTGCAGTTTTCTCTTTTGCAGTTGTCTATCTACGAAAACAAGGAGGTGGCTATGCTCTGTAGGTGAAAAATGGGTAAATGGATCTACTGTTTGTGTGCGTGTTTGAGAGAGAGAGAATGAGAGAGTCCATGTTGGTGAGAGGGACAGCAAGAGTTACTGCAGTCTGAGTTATAGCTCAGGTTTCCTTCGCTGACTCCCTATGCAGCTTGGCATTTGCAAAATGTGTTACCCGGCCTCTAAAGGGTGGCCCAAGCACTCTGATGCGTGCCTGCATATGTACATACAGTAATCCCTCGATTATCACGTCTTCACTTATCACGAATATTTCTGCTAATATTATTATTCTTTTTAAGTTCATAAAAATGAAAATCCACCCTGAAACTCATAAGCAGAAGCCACTCTTGCTACTAAGATTCATCACAGAAAAAAAGTTATAAAAGGTGTGACCCAACATCGCAATTTTTCAATTATTTCAGGCATTTCTGATCTACATTAACCACAATATTTGAGGGATTACTGTACACTAAAATCTGCACACAACCACACAAGCACACACACACACACACACACACACACACACACACACACACACACACACACACACACACACACACACACACACACACACACACACACACACACACACACACACACACACACACACACACACACACACACACACACAATTACATGCAGAGTAAAATTGACACATATAGTAGTCCTAAAGGTGTTGTAAGGTTATTACGATGATCTATTTTAAATACATGAAATTTGTTTGAAAAACATGGGCACAAGATGAGAGCAAGTGAATTCTAAGTCCGAGTTGTATTCCAAAACTCTTTGTCTGTTATCTGATTATTTTTTTGTTTTAGGTGGGTTTAAAATGCAAATTGTGTCATCAAAATTCCAAGCACAGTGTGGCCTCTGCATACTGGCCCGCCCCTACCATTGTATGTGTCAGTCGGTTTTCCATTTTTAACAATGACCACATTGCAATAAATATGCACATTTCCAGGATTCCACAATGCACATGGTGACATTATTTAAATTAACAAAAAATGAGGAGATATAAAAAAATACTTCATTAGGAGCCACAAATATGTTATACAGACCTACATTCCCCTCCCACACACACTCTAATTGAAAAGGTAACGAGATGCTGTTTTTGTGATAGTGTTGCGCTACTTTCATCCTAAACCCTCAAAAGACAGCACCAATTGGCTGCATAAAAAACATGTCCAGCCCATAGAATCAGTAAGAGTCCAGCTGGTAACATGGCCAAGACCAAAGAGTAAAGACTGCAGAAACAAAATTGTACATTTCCACAAGGCTACGCAGAAATTGCAAAGCAGCTTGGTTAAAAAAGTGCCACTGTTGGAGCCATCATTAGAAAATGGAAAAAACTAAACATGACTCTATCGGAGTGGAGCTCCAAGCAGGATATCATCTCGTGGGTCTCAATGATCCTAGGAATCAAGGTCCGTTTTGTGGTCAGATGAGAACAAAAATAGACATTTTAGTCATAATTTCACTAAGAGTGTTTGGAGGAAGAAGAATGTGTACCATCCCCAGAACACTATCCCTATTGTAAAGTATGGGGGTGGTAGCATTAGGTTTTGAATCATGGGACAGGATGACTGGATTGTATTAAATAGAGGATGACTGAGGCCATGTATTGTGAGATTTTGGGGAAGAACCTCCTTCCCTTAGTCAGATGGGTTGTGGATGTGTCTTCCAACACGACATCATACCAACGAAGAAAACCAGTAAAATCAAGGGTGGGATCCGTCAGAAGCATATCAAGGTTCTGGCATGGCCGATCCAGTCTCTAGACTAGAACCCAATAGAAAATCTTTACAATGTATGCAAACCTGGTGAAAAACTACAGGGAAAGTTTGACCTCTGAAAATGCAAACAAAGGCTACTGTACCAAATATTCACAAATGTTCTCATGTGTTCAAATATTTATTTGCAGCTGTATCACACAAAAAATCATCAAATATCATACATATTGTGGTTTCTGTATATTTTTTATACTATCTCTCTCAGTGGACATGCACATATGATGAAAATTTCAGACCCCTCCATAATTTTTAAGGAGAATGTGGGTGTCCAAATACTGAAATTTGCCATTTAAAAGAGGTGTTGCAAGAATGGAATACAAAAATGGTATTGTTACTTTAAAAAGGAAAATATACTGTATTGTACATCTTTTCCTCCAGATTTGTATTTTTGCTCGGATGGTTCAAACATGCACAATTGTGTTGACAGAAGAAAAATGCTAAACACATTATAATCAACTTTAGCAAGCGTATGACTCGCTCACTGACAGTCAGCAAGGACACATCTACACAATCCTACCACTGAAGGTTTTTAAATCCTTTATTATATGAACAATTTTTCTATTCATTCAAATTTGTCATGGTTATTAACAACCACCTTTACTTTTGCAAAATCCAATTTGACTTTACATGACCTTGAAATAATTTCAATTTGCCAAAGAAGGAATACTGTGTAAAAATGCTAAATTCCAATACATATGCTGCATAACTTGAAAGAATTTTACACCAGCGTGACAAACTTAAAATCTGTCTGTATAAAATAAATTCATTTGCTACATGGCAACTACCAGGAAGTGCATTTTACATAGTGACATTAAAAAAAAAGTTTTGCACGACTGTGTGATATACTAAAAGTAAAGATAATCTACTTAATATAGAATGTGTTCTCATTGACTAAACATCATGCAGGGGACAGGCTGCTACGACTCCACACAACTTTTCGTGACCCCTCCCTCCGACTTTATGCCTTTATTTCTCCGGACAGGAAACACATTATAATTCTAATGAGTCAGCATAAAGCTGCAGATCGGGAGTGGGAATTGAAAGGGAAAGGAGGGAGAAAAACGGAATGGAGGGGTCAGGTGACCTCACCGCCACTGAGCTCATATTTGTCAAGCAAAGCCATAGTTCTTCTGCAAAGGTTGCCTTTATCATACTGAACCAAGAAAGACACTAAATAGACAACAGACAATGACAAGGAGGGGAAAAATCACATCAATCATAATTGTTGTACATCCAGTAAAGCATCAATCATCTGGTCAATGGTGGTTTAAAAGCAGAATGTGTCAAACTCACAAATTAAATGATATCTGGGGCTCCAAATTATTATTATTTATATTTTTACAGGACCAATTGTGGGAGCTAAATTTTGAATAATGACTTGAAAGGTAGACACTTCCAGTTATTTTTACCATGATACAGACCACTACAGTAAGTATTTTAGCACCCCATTCATGCCTTGCTGTCGACAACTGGGCTTCAGCTAAGAGCAGTTTTTAAGAAAAAATTGCAAAAGAAAACATTTAGTTGTCATTCAGGTGCGTGTAGATTAAAAATTTACTTTTACTGTGTCAAATTTTAAGGGCAAAAGACCAAAAGACCCACTTTTGGGAACATCCTGAAAAAAATCCTAGTTTTTGTTTTTTAAAATAAAATTACCATTCCACACCATCAATGCTATTCCATTCCTCTACGACTGCCACAGTTTGGAGGATGTATGGAAGTTTGTGTGTCGCGAGATGCTTTGCGTGTCTACATTCTAGTGACACCCACTGGTAGAATCTCAAGCTCGCCCTCAGATGAAACGGTCTCTGCGTTTCACTTCATGGCGTCTTAAGGTACATGTGCTTTTAATGTTGAGGCTTTTTTAAATTAAGTCTATCATTCATTTTCCTTGGAAGAGGGGTAAAAGTTCTGATATGATTTTTCTAAACAACCACCCATCCCAATGTTCCATTTTATCCCTTCCACTGCAATCTGGCAGGAAGCTCGTAGTGTGATGTTTTAACTGTCCCGGTTGGGCTGGACCTGGAATAACAAATTCTTCCGGCCTAGCTGCGTGGCCATTAAAGAATAATTCAAAGACTCATTCATTCATAACTTGTTTTTGAAACGAGAAGCCAGTAAAATTTCTAATCAGCTATTCCATTTTAAAGGCTTCTTGATAACAAAAAATGCTGACAGCATTGCTGAGACGAGTTCCAATGTCGAGAAGATATATCTACAAATGAATAACCAGTGACAAGAAAAAGAAAAATTCTTCACACCTTGATTGTTTGAAGCAGGTTGGCACACGAGTTAAAGAAATCTGAATGTACATACAATAGCGATTTAAAGGGGATGAAACAAAGCATAGGATAATTTTGCTTTTTGAAACGGCCACATTCGAGCATTTGGTACATTGTGAGCTTGCCTATATGAGTGGCGCAATTTATTTGGGCGGGTCAGATACATTTTAATAACTATTCAATTATTTTATAAATTTTGTTCATAAAATTTATTTACACGGTACCTCTACTCACGGATGTCTCTACTAATGAAATATTCAGGTAATCAAAGGTTTCAATGGAGAAAAATGTCTCTCTTCGAACCTCAAGTTTCTTGAGGTTTTCTTTTCTTTTCATTGGCCCCAAGATTGTTATGGTGAGAGAAGGGACGTTACACACAAAAGCCTGCCCTAAATTCACATTTTTTCAACTACATATATTATCAGTTACTTTGACAATTGTTCCCCACTGACCGGTCCGACAGAAAAATAAATATTAACGTTTACATTTCTTGCACACAAGGCACCGTTGACGATCAAGTATGGAGATCATGAGCTACTGGTGACCTGCATTCCAGATTTGCCGGATCACTAAGACTCGAAATCAATCACACTATAAATTCACTCAGTTCGCCGGGTGAAGCCCCTATCTGTCAACACTGCTACACCTACGCATGCAAACCATCACTCATGTGCTCTCCATACGACAAAAAAACGCTGGCGGCACACTGTGAGTAAGGCGTGTTTACAGATTTTGACTTGTTACTCCGTCACGTCAACCCAACTCAGTGGGTCTTCCTCCATGTCTGAGACACCACAGCCTATATATAGCACAGAAACCTAAATATATTTTCTGAGCTAGTCCAAAATGTAACCCATTCAGTTGGGCAGGAATTTACAATATGTCAACAATGCTCCACCTATGCATTGCACACTCATTAAAGTTTTCTTCTCTTTATAAGTGAGGGGTACACAAACTCCTATTCTTGAAGAGGCTCTTTTCGCACTCTTTTTCAACACGAGGTGTTTTTTTTGCATCACCTTGGAAATCACAGTGTCGCAAACGATAATTTCGATTGCAATGCTGCAAATAATATTGATGCAACACAAATATATATTGACCCTTGTGAAAATCAAGCCTTGTGAAAGCCAAAAAAAAACAAATCACCATCTCCCACATAAGGCTACCGGTGCTACGATACTCGATTTTGACATGTTGCTACTCCCGACTCTGTATGTTGGTTGGGCCGTTACTGATGAGCGTTTTCTTGGTCGTTTGATTGCCAAGCTTTAAACATTTCAAGGAGCACAATGCAAGCAACATATTGAAATTGAAGGAGTATCAGACTACAGCAAATCTAACAATACCCGGCAGTCATTCGAAACTTTCCCCTCGAACAAGAAGACTAATCAGCATAGAGCAAGAGCCCATGATTACTCTGGATGAACTCAAGAGATCTGTAGCTGAGGTGGTAGTGTCTGTCCATAGGACAATTATACGTACGCAAATCTTGCCACTAGGCAAGTGTGGCAAAAAGAAAGCCATTTCTCAAAGATATCCATTAACAGTATGTATGTATGTATGTGCGTATGTGTGTATGTGTGTTTGTATGTGTGTGTATGTATATATATATATATATATATATATATATATATATATATATATATATATATATATATATATATATATATATATATATATATATATATATATATATATATATATATATATATATATATATATATATATATATATATATATATATATATATATATATATATATATATATATATATATATATATATATATATATATATATATATATATATATATATATATATATATATATATATATATATATATATATATATATATATATATATATATATATATATATATATATGTATATATATATATATGTATATATATATATATATATAGAGAGAGAGAGAGAGAGAGAGATAATATATATATATATATATATATATATATATATATATAGAGAGAGAGAGAGAGAGAGAGATAATATATATATATATATATATATATATATATATATATATATATATATATATATATATATATATAGAGAGAGAGAGAGAGAGAGAGAGAGAGATACATATACACACACAGTGGTACATCGACATACAAGAATTTTGAGATACAAGTCAAATTTCAAGCAAACAATTATTTCTAGAGACGAGAACAATTTTGTGTATAACATATCTACGAGCACTGGGCTGAGCGTTGCATTTTCTCGTGTTTTTTCCCCCATTAGTCAATGCATAGTACAAAGTAAACAACAATGGATCCAAACCAAACAGGTGGAATGAAGAGCTGTGCAAAAAAAGGCGAACGTTGACCATCAGTATTAGGTGCGAAGTAATTAAAAAATACGAGTGGAGTACGGGTCATAGAAGTTGCTCGGCAATATGTCAACCATATGCACCATCCTGAAGCAGAAAGACGCAATTGAGGATGAAAGGTTTTTCCAAAGGACTAACTATAATTTCCCCCGGCGGAGTGACATTAGTGAAGAGATGGAAAGCCGTCTTTTATTTTGGATAAAAGATAAACAGTTAGCAGGAGATAGCGTGACTGAGTCAACTTTATGTGAAAAAGCCAGCAGAATTTTCATGGATTTAATAACAACGAAAGGATTTAAGAAAGAGACGCCTTCAACACCTTCAGAACCCTTTAAAGCGAGTCATGGCTGGTTAAAAAAAAATCTGGAATACACTCGATTATTAGACATGGGGAAGCAGCAAGTTCCAATTTGAAAGCCGCGGTGGAATTAATCAACACGTTTGCCTTGGTTATGGCCCAGGAAAGTTACATCCCCCAACAAGTGTTAAATTGTGACAAAACTGGTCTTTTTTGGAAGCTGCCCAGGCTGACATTCATCATGGCAGAGGAGAAGGCACTACCGGGGGTGTGAACCTATCCTGGCTACAAATGATATCAAAGACATGTTAGCGAAGTGGCAAGAGTTTTCTGATTTTGTAGAAAAGAGGCACCCTAACAAGGTGGCAAGTGGTTGCGCGTTATAGTATTGTTTGTGCGCATCATTTTTGAAATATTTTGAAGGGAAGGCAAAAACAAACAATTCTTGATGTATTCGTTTTACAAACTCCCGCTGAACGTCCAGGTGGAGTCAACTCGGAGAAGAAAGGTAAAACAAATTAAAACAAAATTAGTTTTCAGTTTTGTGTAGTTACATTAAACGTATGTTTGAGTGTGTCTGTATATAGTAATCGTAGTTCATTTAAATTTGTTTGTTCTGTTACGAGTGTGTTGCAATGGAACAAATTAAGCTCGTATCTCGAGGTACCACTGAGTGTGTGTATGTATGTACACACACACACACACACACACACACACACACACACACACACACACACACACACACACACACATACGGTTGCTTTTAAAATTCTGACATTTCAGCCTTCCCTGGCGTTCTGACATTCTGGCTGACAGAGCGAAAATTACCTCCAGTATGTCTAAAATGTCTGTGTTTTCACCCTCTTCCTACTGCAACAGTGAATTCCCCAAGTACAGGATGAATAAAGGTATCTAATCTAATTAGGCAAGTTAAAATTGTGAATGAAGTTCCTTCCTAAAGTCTTTAGTCAAACTTTGATATGTATGTGAGATGGGCGACAGGGTGCAGCTTTAGCAATGGATTTTGTATCTTTATCATAAGATCAATTGGCATAGAAATTAAGCATAGCTAAGAAATTACGTTGGGGACAGATCGTTTATCCTTCTGACAAACTGTATTATACACGTTACATAGCATTGACAAATCTTTCAATATCCGTGCAAATTTTTAGAAAAGTTAGCAAGCCCTATTAGCACAGTTAACAGATACAGCTCAATAAAGCATAAATAAAATTAGGCACTAACACACTGCCTAAGCCCTTCCGGTGTTGCATTCTTCCTCAGATGCAGAAGGAAGCTTTGATCAAGCAAAATGGAAGGGCGTGTGGCAGGATAGGCTCTTAATACTTTATTTACCCTCCGACTTGGTCTAGTGGTACCTTGACATACGAGCACCTCGAAATACGAGCATTTCGATTTGAACCCAGGTCCCCCACTGTGAGGCCGACGCACTAAAAGCTCAGCTGCCGGCTGCCCCGTGTATTTGACTATGCTGACTAATTAAAATACCACGCTTGCATTTTGCCTACTTCCTAGAAATATTGGCCTTTATTGATGTTTTTCTAGATTAATAACCAGGGTTAGGTTAATTTTCAAATGATTAAACTTGGTTTCTTTCTGCTAGGATACACTTGATCAGCAACATCACAATCACTCTAAAAAAACAGAAATCACAGGAAGTAACGCAAAAGAGCACTCAAGTTACACACATTTGAAATTAATGTTTTAAAAAAATTAACTCTAATGACATCACATTTAAAGGCAAAACAGTTAATAAAAGATTATGCTGATTATCATTCTAAAGCAATTAATTTTAGATGCAGCAATTGCATTTTCTGGAAGTACAATAAGAATGAGGGAATAGACTATACCTCAACATGACGACACCTATTATATTAGGACAACATTTCCGCTTTGAGCAGCATTCCTCACTTTATCAGCCACTGACATCGCCTGTTCTCATCATGCCCAAACAGGAAGAGTCAGCACCTGACAGTGTGGAGCAACATAAAGTTGCTCCTCTACTTAGAGTTGTGGTCAAAAGTTTACATACACTTCTGAAGAACATAATGTCATGGCTCTCTTGAGTTTCAAATTAGTTTTAAAACTCAGATTTTTCTCTGAATGAGTGATTGGAACAGATACTCTGACTTCGTCATAAATTAAACACTAATTTTTTTGGACAAACGTCCGTTCGGCAAACTGTCCGTTCGGCAAACTGTCCGTTCAGCAAACTGTCCGTTCGGCAAACTGTCCGTTCAGCAAACTGTCTGTTCGGCGAAAAGTCCATTGGCGAAACGTTTTTTGGCGAATCGTCCGAGTACCGCAGCCAGTGGAGGCACTTTTATTTGTAAGAAAAACATGTTAAAAGTATAGGGTAGCAGGTAACTGAAAAAATATTACTCCACAACGCATGCTAGTCAAGATCATGAGAATCCCAGAAAAAAGCAGGTTTCACACTGAGCTGGTTCACTTACATGGCATATAGAAAAAAGGACAATCATTCGCATTCATACCATCATCGAATGTGAATCGATGTTGGAATGCCAGCATTGAAGTCAGGGCAGTGAACAACCCATACACACACATCTGACATAGTTAATCAATTTTCTTTGTTTCCAACTAAATTTTAATGTAGATAGCTTACAGGTCACAATGGTAGACATTTTCAATGATTGAATGAAAGTGGTTTTATTAATTCCATGCATATTTATTTTTTCAAATATCAACTTCAATTCTTTTCATAATGATAGTCAGTCACAAGTGAGGAAGTCACACAGGGGGACTTGTCCACCCCTTACCCAGATCAATTACAATACATTTTACGAGTAGGAAGTTAGTGTTCCTTCAAACTACTTGCAATACATTGATAATCTAACCAAACGTGTAATAAAAAAGCAAAATACAAGGAATTCATTCACCATTACTTAGATTATATTGAATTGCCTCTTAGTAACCAAGGGTGAAGCTGTCCTTGATTGCAAAACATTTCACAACTTCATCGGCCAGGTGTCCACTTGCTACATAACATTAATGACCTTATAAACCAGGCTGACAAGCATAACAAATTGTCACAAAAAGGCAGCTGTCTTGATTGTTCTCAATCACCGGAGCCATTGTTTCCTCAGCCAAGTGTTAACGAGATCAATGATGTTTAATACTGTATGCATATTTTTAGGAACTATCTTTACACACATTTTTGTGTCAGTATGACAGCCATCAATAGTATGAAGGAAGATTGTTCATACCAAAGATGAATAGTTGACAGTTGCCAAAGGAAGGTGTGTCAATTGAGCTATTTTAAGCATTTGATATGATAGCTCTGGGAGCTGCAGTAACAGATATCAAAAACAAATAAAACCAGACAATAGGCAGCTACCTCATCATTGCAAATGATAATGTGTTCAATTATTTTTCAATCTTGCCGAATGGAGATTCAATAAATCTATAAAGAAAAATATCTACACAGAGTGAATGGATATTGTTGCAACTTTCTGCAATCTTACTCTGTTAATTTTCTTTGTCAGTTACAACAAGAAAAACAAGCCTCTGGTAAGCATTAGCCACAATATAATAAAACATAACAAAAATATGTATGGAAAGCAAAAGCACTCCATACAGCAACTAAGTAGGAAAGTTTGTTTGAATTGTCTCTCTTATCTCTGCTCGAATGAAGACGAATATAAAATGAAAACCTGAAAGGACAAGTAGAGCGGACAAGTAGGGCCTGTTTTTGAGTGCATAACTCACACGTTTTAACTCTTCCTCTTCGATATTTGCACCAGGCAGGGGACAACCTGTCAACCATTCAGACTCACACTAGGGGCAATTTAGGGTGTTCAATTAGCCTACCCCCATAACTTTCCTAAAAGTTTTATATTGTATATTAGTTATTGTATATATATATATATATATATATATACATATATATATATATATATATATATATATATATATATATATATATATATATATATATATATATATATATATATATATATATATATATATATATATATATATATATATATATATATATATATATATATATATATATATATATATATATATATATATATATATATATATATATATATATATATATATATATATATATATATATATATATATATATATATATATATGTACGTACGTACATACTTACATATGTACATACATATGTACATACATACATACCTACCTACCTACCTACCTACACACATACATACATACATATGTATATATATATATATTTTTTTTTCTTCATAAAAATCTGCCAATTTCAACATACACAGCTGGGTATGATAACAATTAGGCTTTTTGTCGAGTCAATGATCATGACAAAGCCTATGTCCGATTATTATTATTATTAAAAGATTAATTGAAAATAAAATTCATCATTATTTTCTTCTCGTGTGGTAGAAGCAGCAAAGACATCATTAAAAAACAAATCACCCTTATTAGATTATGTATGGTCCAACAGGTACAGTCGGCATATATGACTTTTACATGGAAAAAAATTCAGTACTACCAAGTCAATGGCGTAAATGTAATTTTAACACATCAATGCAAAAGTATTTAATGTTATGCATCTCAACATAGTTTAATGATCGAACATTGTATACAGGCCACTATTTGAAAAAATAACTTACACTACTCATCAGCAAACTTACATTGTCAGATTTACATTTCAACATGACAAAATGTGTCAAATTTAGATTTCTAAAGCGCAGTAATCTCAGCTGGAGGGGAATTCCAGCAAACTCAGCCATTGTATCTCTAAGACTGAGAAGAGGTAGTGGGGCCGTACAATTGTACAGGAAATATGACAGGTAAGCAGTTATGTGAGCACAGTTGGGATGAAGTAAGACAACAGACTGAAAGACAACTTCCCATTCATCAAGGCTCATATTCGAAGAGGTTACAACATAACACAGAGCTGCCACTCAGCCAGTGGCAGGTTTTGGCCTTAAGCAACACATGAACTGGAATGTAAGATGGCTGCACAGCATAAACTTGTGTTAGGTGTATGGGTTTTTAGTGGTTTTGGTTGGGGTTGTCTAGCCGCCTCGTGGTGTAGAGGTTCACTTGCATGACTTCGATGAGGGTAGACGCGGGCTCAATTCCCGCTGTTGGTGGTATGATTAGGAGAGCCGAGGGTCGTTTGCTTTGCGTGCCCTGCAACTGCCTGGCCACAGTCTAGGGTGTAGTCTTCCTTTTGCCCAAGACAGCTGGGTTAGGCTCCAGCAACCCCGAAACCCTTTTGAGGAAGGGCAGTATGGGATGGGGTTTTCATGGTCCTATTTTTTACTTGCCTTGTGATAGCCAATTGAGTTCAGGATGTCATTTGCAAAATTATATTTTGAGACAATGATCATATCACACTTACTGCCTAACAAGCTGGTCATCGGCCTGCAAAACAACACTAAAAACAATTGAAAACATTCATAAGCAAGTGTTGAAAGTATTTAACACAAAGCCAAAAGCATACCATCTCTGTCAAATATTACAAAACACAAATGCCTGAACTGGAACAACACTGTTACATATGCAGATGCCCCCCCCCCCCCCCCCCAGTTATCAAAATCTTCTAAAACAAAGCTCTTCCTCCGCCATAAGATTTTATACAAAAAAATTCCAACACACCAACAAGAAAAGGCTCCAGAGGTGCCTGCATTCAGCTAAAGGACCTTTTCTGTCCGTGCCACACATACCTGGTACTCAATATCAATTAACATACGTGAACTCCCATTTCTGAACCTCTTCGCCAATCATCTTAAAGCCTAGCTGTTAGACGAGCAACATTTTGATCCTAAGGCTGTCATAAACAGTGCTATATATGTATGTGTCCAGTATGTGTCATCGTTTATCTTCAACCTACACGAGGGACAGAAGATGTTAGCCTTCGGGTACAATGTTAGCTATTTACATATATATTTTCATTAAGATTAATATGTTCATTAATATGTGCTGTCCCTTATTAAATAACTCAAAATATATGGGACAGCTACAAAATTGACGACTGTACATCACACTAGTTGCACTTTTGGGCTTTGAGGGCTAGGACGATAAATGATCTCCAGTCAGAAACACATATATAGACGAGTGTAATGTTGAATTACATACAGTATATTATTGGCACAGCTTGAGTATAACCACCTTTTGCAAACCTGCACATGGACACGGATGAAAGAACACATGCACACTATTTTATTTTACATAAAACACAAAAGAAGAGTCTAAATGGGCTGAATTCTTTTTGACATGTACCCACATGATGACAGGTATTTCCACTTGACAAGTACAACAATTGCCAAGATGGCGCAGTTCAAGTGGGAGCCAGTGGCAGTAGCTCTGTACACTCTTATTTGTTTTCCTGTTTTACAGCCCTTCTATCTTTTTTTAAAATTACATTTTAATGTTTTTAATACATTCCTTTTTACTTTACTTTGTACTTTATACATTTTACTTGAATGTTTTAACAACTTTCCTTGTTCTGTTAGCCTGGCTTCTTTCTTTAGTAATATACAACGGCGAACACACTAATTTGGTGCTACGTGCACAAAATGCACGCTACACCCGCACGCTAAAAACACATTTTTAAAAAGGCAACGGAAGCAAAACTGAGTTCGGTTGTACTTTATTTAGCCATTTTACAATGTACTCACATCATGATCACCCACAAAACCATCAAAGTCCCCATTTTCTGTGTCCGAATTAAACAATTGCACAAATGAGTGTTCCAAATCACCGGGTGCCCTCTTCACTGC
>NC_135512.1:15965000-15977500 GCF_051989575.1 Stigmatopora nigra
ACAAAACACAAAACACACATGTATGTATGTATGTATGAATGTATGCATGCAAGTACAAAGTATCCATTCCAATCACTCTATCAGAGAAAAATCAGAGTTGTAGAAATAAGTGGAAATTCAATAGAGCCATGACATTATGTTCTTCGCAAGCGTATGTAAACTTTTGAATTGGATTGGATAACTTTATTCGTCCCGTATTCGGGAAATTTCTTTGTTGCAGTAGGAAGAGGGTGAGGATGCAGGAATAGGAAAGGCATTATACACAAATTGGGAGTTAATAGTAAGTCAATAAATAAATACATGAATAAATATATAAATAAGTAACCGTGTTGCTGAGATATTCATATACATACACATACATATATATATAGAAGCACATCTATACTATATCAGAATTCAGGAGGTCCTAACCCACAGCCTTTTGGTTAAAGAGCCTGACAGCTGATGGGAGGAAGGATCTGCGGAAGCGCTCCTTCCTGCAGTGAGGGTACCGCAGTCTACTGCTAAAAGAGCTTCGAAGGGGCTCCACCGACTCGTGCAGGGGGTGGGAGGTGCTGTCCATGATGGACCTCATCCTGGTCAGCATCCTCCGCTCTCCCACTTCCTCCACAGAGTCCAAAGGACAGCCCAGAACAGAGCTGGCCCTCCTGATCAGCTTGTTCAGCCTGTGCCTGTCCCTCTCCGTGCTCCCACTTCCCCAACAGACCACTGCATAAAACACGGTAGATGCCACCACAGTGTCATAGAAGGTCCTCAACAGTGACCTGCACACTCCAAAGGACCGTAGGCTCCTCAACAGGTAGAGGCGGCTCTGGCCCCTTCTGTACAGGGCATCTATGTTTGTGGACCAGTCTAGTTTGCTGTTGAGGTGAACACCCAGGTACTTCAAGTTCTCCACGATTTCAATGTCTTTACCCTGGATGTTCACCTGAGTGGTCTGTTGAGGTGTCCTCCGAAAGTCAACGACCATTTCCTTTGTCTTACTGGTGTTGATGTGCAGGTGGTTTTGCCTACACCAGTCGACAAAGGCTGTGATGACTCCCCTGTACTCCAGGTCGTTCCCGTCAGTCACTCGTCCAACAATGGCGGTGTCATCGGAGAATTTCTGGAGGTGGCAGGTGTCTGTATTATGTTTAAAGTCTGAAGTGTAGAGGGAGAAGAGGAGTGGGGAAAGCACTGTGCCTTGTTGGGCCCCCGTGCTGCAAGTTACGACATCAGACGTACAGTCCTGGAGTCTCACATATTGTGGTCTGTTGGTGAGGAAGTCGATGATCCATGCAGCTATGTGGTTCCTTACTCCAGCCACCTCCAGTTTCCCTCTCAGAAGGACCGGCTGAATGGTGTTGAATGCACTGGAGAAGTCAAAAAACATCATTCTCACCGTGCTTCCGAGTTCTCCAGGTGTGAAAGAGACCTGTGCATCAGGTAGGTGGTAGCATCTTCCTGGTCTGGGGGGTCAGGGGAGCAGGGGCAGGGCTGAATCTGTTAAAGAACTGATTCAGTTCATTGGCCCACTCCCCGTCTCCGGACTCCGGGCCTCTCCCACTGTTGCCTCCATGGCCCGTGATGGTCCTCAAGCTCCTCCAGACCTCTTTGGTGTTGCCTCTTTGGAGTTGCTTCTCTAGCCTCCTCCTGTAGCTGGTCCTTCCCCTCCTTATCTCTCTCTTCAGCTCCTTCTGGACCGTTTTGAGACTCTCCTTCTCCCCAGACCTAAAAGCCCTCTTCTTCTTGTTCAGGAGGGCCCTTAGATCCCTGGTGACCCACGGCTTAATGTTGGAGTAACAACGGACCTTCTTGGAGGGTACGATGTTCTCCACACAGAAGTTAATGTAATCTGTGATGCAGTGGGTCAAGCTGTCGATGTCTTCCCCATGTGGTTTGCACAGCACCTCCCAGTCGGTTGTCTCAAAACAGTCCCTCAGTACCATGCTGGTCTCCTCGGTCCATCTTTGTATGATCCTGGTGGTAGGTTTTATTTTCCTCACCATAGGGATGTAGGTGGGGATCAGATGGACCAGGTTGTGGTCTGAGCGGCCCAGTGGGGGAAGGGGGACTGAGCTGTATGCCTCCTTTGTGTTGGCATACAGCAGGTCCAGAGTTTTTTGTTCCCTGGTGCAGCACTTCACATACTGAGTGAAGGTGGGGAGAGTCAAAGTCAAGGGAGCATGGTTAAAATCACCGGAGATAAGAAGGAGAGACTGGGGGTGTGACGTCTGTAGCCGAGACAGAGTAGTGTGGAGCAGCGATCTACTGTTAATAAAGACAGCTAGTCCCCCACCTTTCTTCCTACCGCTCTCCTCAGCGTCCCTGTCCGCCCTCACCAGCTGAAAGCCATCCAAGGAGATGAGAGAGTCTGGTATTCGCTCATCCAGCCAGGTCTCCGTGAAGCAGATAATGCAGGCGCTCCGATATTGTCCTTGTTGTTTGGTCAGCGCCGTTAGCTCTTCCATCATGTTGGGGAGAGATCTTAAGTTCCCCATAATAATAGATGGAATGCTGGGTCTGAAGCGTCGCTTTTTCTCCTGACATTTTCGTCCGGCTCTGCATCCTCTTCTCTTCTCTTCCTCTTTAACTCAGCGGGGAGGTCCAAGTCCAGGGGAATCCCGGTGTTGCGTAGCGCTAACAGTTGATCCTTCGTGTAAAGCAGCGTAGGCATGGCTGGGTGGGTCAAAATAGTCTCCAAAATTTTGAAATTTGAATTTGAAAAGATGGACTAAACTAGTAGATAAAAGACTGCCTCTCGCACAGCTTGAGTCTTGGAGTAGAAAGAAAGTAAAGAAAGTAAAGTCCCAAAACATTAAAGTATCAAATATAATATATCAAGTGAAGTAACAACTATAGTCTTAAGAGACAATAAAAACATAAAATAAAGGATAAAAATCCGTAAAAAAGCTGCACAAACACAGAATTCGAGTGAGGGTTTAGGGAGCTATTGCAACAAGCAGCCGCTTTGAACGGCGCCCTAGTGTGCGTGGGTGCGTGCGCGCGTATGTAAGTTTGCCCACAAATAGCTCGGCTTGGCTGCAGCACTCCTCGCGACCCTAATGAGGATAAAGCGGTCCAGAAAATGAGATGAGAAGAGATTTTTACGTAACTTTCAATTGTTGTAAGTGTGGCACCCTGCATTTTCATACTTGAAGCACGAAGAAATAATCACAACAGTGATTAGTTATCTTCAACCTAACTTTGACCGTAATGACTATGAATCTCCTGTGCCTCAAGCTATGTGCACCAAGGCATCAATAATCCAATACCGATACAGACTTTAACATGTCACTCTTGCTATTTGGATCAAGGCATCAATAATCGAACACAGATAAACATCCAATCCAAAACTAGTTGTAATCCCCAATATGCCATCGTTAATAACTTAAACACTTTAGCATGCCACCACACTCTCCCACACAAAAACAAATGTTTTTCTTGACATGAGTACATTCCAAATATCCCTCCACTTGTTGGTTGTTATTCTGAACAGTCTTGAGAACTTGTCACTTTACATCCTCTTCTGTGAGCTGATACTCATGAAAACTCCAGACGGCAAGGTATTAAAAATCTTCTGTTTCACTGGCTGTATAACTTACATGTTTTCCTTTGTCAATAAATTCCAGCGACTACACCAAAGTGACTGTTGGGCATCATCCTTCTCATTGTAGTGAGTATGTTTGTAGAACTGCATAGTTGTGAATATGGACAGATCTTAGCTCTTCGACAGTCTGGAGAAGACTTTGGTTTTCCTTCTCCAGTTTTAACAGTCGACTACGGATCTGCTCACTTACCTCCTCACTTCGAGTCTGCCACCCCTGCAAGTTGTCATTAGTTTTAGATAGTTGTTCTAGCTGCCATCCTAGGTGCTGAGACTCCTCCATGCTCCTCCTCTGAGCTAAACACAAAGTCAAGTTTTTATCCTGCAGCTCTTCAATGCATTTACGATCTGCATCCCTTCCTTGTTCCATATCGTAGATCCGGGCTTTCAGCAGCAGGCTGTGCTTCTCCAGCTGGTGGATTTGTTCTTAGCGTGCCCTCCAGGCTGCCAATTGATCCTCAAACACCTCTTTGGTTTCCTGCAGTATTCTGTTATCCTCTTTGAGATCCTCCACTTTGGCCTTGTAAAACTCCATCTTGTGCCTTTGCTCCCTGTAGCGTGCCCCCTTACTCTCCAGCTTGTCAGCTTTGCTTGCGCGTTCTCTCAGCGCATCCAGTTCCTCGCGGTAGGCACGAGCTGCACGGGCTTCTACGAGCAGATTCAAATTCTCCTGCTGGAGCCTCTTTATTTCTCCCTCCATGTTTTTCTGCTCGTGTCTGTTGTCCAGCAGTTGTTCATTCCTCACTTCTTGCTCTTGTCTAAGTCGTCTGATCTTTGTTTTTGAATCGGCAAGTTCCACCATCAGGTTTTGCTGAGTTCCCACCTGCTGCTGTTGCATACTGGGAGGATTGAGGATGGACAGTGTACTGGGTGTGCCACAAAGCACACAAACCACACCTTCCCTTTCCTGAGTTAGCTCTGCTAGTCTCTTCTTTTGGTATGGAGTCGATTGACGCAGCAGCTGTCTCCTTGCATCTGACACTGAACAACACATCTGTAAGGAAGGCAGAGTCGAAGGGGACATTTCCTTGTTCATGGTTGACACTCGTCCCGCCTGGGCAATTACTAGCCGTTCAAAAGGGGCTTCTCTGAGTGATCTGACTCTTCGGATGTTACATCCAGCTTGGAAATGTTCTCCACTCCCACACTGATAAAAGTGTCTGCACTGCACATCTCGCCCTTCTCACTGACAGGCAAAACATCTCCTCGGGACATAGGCAGGGCGGCTAGTGTTCCAGTGGGGTGCTGAGGGCTGGCTGTAGGAATTTCGTTGAGCAGAAGGTGGGTGGGGGTCCATCACCGGTCTTCTAACTGAGGGTGGGGGGTAGGACTGAGGCTGGAACATAGGCTGCTGTAGTGTCTCTTTGATCTGAGCTCTTTTGGCACTCAGATCTTTAAGAGAAGCAACACTTGTCTTCAGTTCAGTCAGCTCGGCTTGTGCCTAAGGGGACATTCTTGATTTTTCTTCTACAGTCCCATTAATAGGCCGTAGGTCTTCTGACTGTACCTTGCTAACATGTGTCGCTGAATGTGGAGTGCTAAACTTCTTTTTATTTCTCCACTTCATTAGCACATGCTATTTTTAACGTCTCTATAGAAAGCTCATCTGAAGTCTTAAAGTCCAGCAAGAGAGGCTGCATATCTACCCTAACGCTGTCACTCTGGAGACCAGTGAATATCGTGTGCAAGCACATACGCTGGACTAAACTTGGGTCGTACTGGAGTCCTAATTCTGATTCTCGAGATACAAACAGTACCTAATGCCTAAGAACAAAGACTCACATTAAGAAACTTTGAGGAGTCTCTTTGATATGCTGCACCTCAGAAGCTAACTGCTTATACAGGTCGGTAGCACTCCTCTCCTGAAAATGAGCGCATAGGATGCATTTGAGTGTGGGAAGAGCTCTGATAACTGCATCAATGATTTCCACATCTAGGTAATCCCTATTCAGTCAATTTTCAATTTGATGAAAAAAGTTTTTGCGCCAGTATGGGCTTGGCTGGGGCTGGGGCTTTTTGTATGACAGATGAGAGGAAACACAAAAATGAGAGAAAATTATAAGGAAACAATTTATTAATTTCTTAAAATAAATAAAGCATATGAAAATGTGCCCTGTGCCACTGAAATATCTCCCTTCGCATTATACCCGTGTTTGTACGCCAGATGGCGGCAAGAGCCCGTTCTTTCAGGTGTGTGAAGAAAATATGTGCCAGGTTGCATTTAACAGTTTTTTATAGGAAGGGTAATGGATTTATTTCTCTAGGGATTTTGTAACTTGGATCTTCATTGTATTTCGGGTAACTAATTTGCATATGGAAATGTCGTAACCTGAAACGTAGTGTTTTTTTTTGTTGTATGTTGCGGTCAAATTAAGGGATAAAATGATAAAATTATTAGGATGTACTGAATTGATATGGTTGTTTTCAAATGGAGCTACCCCCTTTACAGTAACACAAAGTGCTATAATCTCAGTATGTTGCTTTAAAACAGGGTTTTGGGCTTTTGGTGGCAATACCAAGAAAGTAAGAATGAGAATGTGTGTGTGGAGTACGTGTGTACCGAGATATGAATAATGTATGAATGGCAGGTCTGACTGATGTGGAATATAAGGTTAATCGCCAACCACTGGAGAGGCCAAGTATGTGTGTCCAAACCTCAACACACTACACAAATTACTTCAAAGATTGTGGTCTGGATTTGCTCATGCCTAGACACAAACACATACTCTCAAACACCCAGACACGTGCACACATGTCGGTGCAGAAACTCACTCACACCCTCATTCACTTTAAGTAACATTTTATTCAATGATGCACTCATATGTATGTGCATGCTCGTGAATACATACACATAGTAGATTTCCTGTCCGCTATATAAGATGCTGTATCCTGAACAGTAAATCCAGGAATAGAGGGAGGGACAACTCGCTTTGCTCACTTGTGTTTGTAGCTGTAAATAAAGGTGAAGGGCATATTATTTTCTTTGAGTAATTAAGGTTATATTGTGGAATCATTGACATCAATATCAGGACAGCCGTTCTAAAGGATCCTCAATTTCCAGTTATACTGTAGATCAGGGGTAGGGAACCAACGCCTCGAGAGCCATGCTCTTTCCATAGGTGCATATGGCTCTCCACTAACCTGTGAGGTAAAATGTGGAAATCCCTAGTGAGAAAGTCCTGAACGCACCAATAGGAGTGTCACGTCGACACTGTGGCATTGAGACTAGCTCTAGCACCACATTAATCATAATTTAGTTTTTCACTAGTCATCTCATTAATACTGATTGATTAGCAACCACATAACAATTTTGTCAAAAGAAATCAGGGACTTTTAGTGATAAAAAAAGTGGTGAAATGACAAAAATATATAATTTTATAATTTATTACTTTTAAATTCTGAGAATGGCTTTTCAGAAATAACATTAGAAAATAATATTTGTTTATGGCACTCTCTTTCAAAATGAATCCCGACCCCTGCTGTAGATCATTAATTTTTTTCAAGATCTAGCCACAGATTAAAATATTAAATAAAATTACTAAGCCGCCTCGTGGTTCACTCTCTTGACTTTGGTGTGGGAAGGCATGGATTCAATTCCTGTTGGTAGCGAATGATTGTGAGTGTGGATGGTCGTTTTTCTCTCTAGCCCTATGGCTGATGAGCGACCAGTCTAAGGTGTAGTCTGGCTTTCGCCCGAAGTCCGCTGAGTTATGCTCCAACAACCCCTGCCACCCCTTGTATGATGCCCCACATAGATGAATGAATAAATGGATAAAATGATGGCACGCTGGAAGCACGGCAGGAGACAGAAAAGCTATGCAGAGAGTGATCAACACCGCCCAGAAGATCATTGGCTGCTCTCTGCCCTCACCGGATGACATTGCGCGCTGAGAATATTGTTAGGGACCCATACCACCCTGGTCACACGCTGTTCCAGCTGCTGCCCTCTGGCATACGCTATAGGTCACACAAAACATGGACAAATAGACTTGGGGACAGTTTTTTCCCCCCAGAGCTCTGAACTTGCATTAGCACGACACACGATCCCTTCTGTGCAATAACAATGTGCCATATCTTAGATCGTGCAATACATTAGAATTTACCTGGAACAGATGTGACTTTTTATTTTACTTATTTGTTTCTACTGATAAAACACACTGTGGAGTAGCACCACCAATCTCGTTATGCACAGCTGTGTATAATGACAATAAATGCTGATGATTTGATTTGAATTTATTTAATTCATTCCCACTGAGCAATATTTAAACAACAGCCGTATTTTTATGACTATAAGGCGCACTAAAAAGTGTGTATTGCAAATCAATTTCGGTTTGGCTTCTAAGGCCCCCCGAAAATGGATGATATAAATATACACCCTTACGAAGCTTAGTTCAAACTTCAAGCCATCAATTATGCAGGGGGACATGGGAATAGAGCAGCCGCGAGGGAATTTAAGATCCACGAATCTATGGTTCGCAAATGGAGCAAGCAGGAGAACGAGCTTTGCCAAGTCAAAAAGAAGAAGCTGAGTTTCCGTGGAAACAAGGCGAGGTGGCCTGACTTGAAAAACCAACTAGAGCGGTGAAAAGCAAGACATGAAAATGAACTCTGAGCTTGCCATTATTAACTAAAGAACTCCAACCGCTGGACATCGGCATCAACCGGGCGTTCAAAGCAAAGTTGCGAGCGGCATGGGAATAATGGATGATCGGTGGCAAAGAGCTTGACGAAGAGTGGGAGGCAGCGTCGGGCTGGTTACGCCACTATTTGCGAATGGATTGTGGCCGCTTAAACTAACGTGTCTACTTGCACTGCTGTTCGAGCTTTTGCCAAAGCCGGCATTATTTCTGTGGAGCCACATGGCAATGTGAGTGACTTTGACAATGAAGAGAGGAAATCCGGCGTTTTTGATGAATCATTTGCACAATTGTTCAATTTGGAAACAGAAAATGTGGACTTTGGTGGATTTGTGGGTGATGATTGATCAAAAAACTTGACTAAACCTTAAAATGGCTAAATAAAGTACACCCAAACTCAGTTTTGCTTCTGTTGCCTTTTTAAAAATGTGTTTTTAGTGTGTGTCCGTATGTTTAAGCTGGTGTATGTTTTGCCATGCCTGGCTGCGAGGATTAGTGCAGTGCGCCTTGTGTGCGTCTGTGTGTCAAATACAAAAATATCACTTTAAATGCAGTGCGCCATATAATCGCGAAAATACGGTATATTACAATGGAAAAACATTTTTATTGATTGTAATTCACCATCTACTAACAGAGTAACAAATAATTAGTGGTTATCAGGTGCACGCAGGATAGAGAGGGTGAGAGAGAGAGAAAGAAACACTAGTTGGACGGCAACGCGCTCGTAACATAACATACAATAAAAATTTACCGTATTTTCCGCACTATAAAGCAGACTGCTTTGTAAAGCGCACCCTCAATGAATGACATTACATTTTTCCATATATTAGGCGCACTGCATTATAAGGCGCACCACATTTTACGGGTCTACAGTAGAGACTGGGGTTACATTATACCTCCAGTGGGTGGTGCTGCGCTAAAGGCAATGTCAACAGAACAGTCAGATAGGTCAGTCAAACCTTGATAATAGATTACAAATCAGCTTTCTGAAAACTCCATTCAGTTCCAAAATGAATAAACAACTGTTTTTTTTTTAATTAAAAACATTCTGATGCTGTTATGGTACATTAAACGTTCACGATATAGTAATAGTGCAAAGCAATAACATTAACATTAATAACACAACTAATTACACAATATTGTTCACGCGGGTGAACCGTGCGTGCTCTCAGATATACAATGAGTCACTGTCACATTTAGCTGTTGACGTCCATATTCATATGTCAGAATCAACTGTAAACACAAAAGAAACATGTAAAGCTCATTTTATCAGTGCATTTTGCTTTGCTGTTCTGTGTCGTCACCCTCTTGCTACTGCCACAATGTATTTTCCCGATCACGGGATGAATAAAGTTATCCAAATTCCTCATCTATAATTCCCTGTAATGTTTTGTCTTTCAGTGTTGAACAGATGGGCGAATACGGCAATCAATACCCAAGGCTCAAAGTCATCATTAAATGGGGCCGTGTCGCTTTGTTTGTCTGGCAGCTGAGTGACAATTCCTGCCTTCCTGAAATCTCGAACCACAGTTGAAACTAAACAAAAACATATTTTAGGTGCACTTTATAGCGTGGAAAATACGGTAACTGAAGGGTTCTGGTGGTGTTGACGTCTCCCCTATTTCAGATGCTTGCTTTGGTTTTGTAAATTGCGCTGGCTTTTTGGAATATTATCGACTCGGTTATGCTATCTCCTGCTAACTGTTTATCTTTTATCCATATTAAAAGAAGGCTCTCTATCTCGTTATGAATGTTAATGCACAGCTTGGCGATTCTGCTTCAGGATGGTGCATATTGTTGAAAAACTTTCGTATTGGCGAGCCAGCTCCATCATGCGTAAACCACTCATGGAAAAAATGCAACGCTCTGCCCAGTGCTCATAGAGATCTTAACATGAGGGAGATAAGGCGTGAAAGACAGTGTGCTGAAATCTTAAGCAGCCTCTCCCGTCTCCCATGCTTGCAAATTTGTCTCGTATCTCAAGGCAAATATTTGCACGGAATTATACCCGTATATATAATTCATCATATGTCGGGGCACTCATATGTCAAGGTATTACTGTACCGTATTTTCTCGCATACAAGCCATATTTGTAAAGTGATGAGTGAATCAAGACTTACAGCCTTGCTATAATTTTTTTCAGTAGTAGATGTTAGCAAATAAACGTACTAATCGTTTACTTTCTGTTTTGTATTAAAAAAACACCTTACTGCTGAGACTATTTTTAGGTTGATCACATTAAGTCAGGGCCATACAAAATTTAATTTAGTGCACAAACAAAGGGCACCGACTGATTGGGCGCATCGACCATTTTAGAGAAAAATGTAGACTTTTATGTGCGCCCATAGATGTGAACATATGGTGTTTAAGATAAAAAAAACGTAAAAGCCGCGAATGTTACGTCTTTGTGGCAACGCCGAGGGGAGGAATAGGACCCAATCACGGGGAACCAGGCGAGGACGAGGGAAACAGTGCTCATACCAAAACTTTAATAACTTAGGCAAGAAATGACAAAGACTTAGGAATCAAAACACAAAACCAAACCGGACTAGGGAAAACATGAGGAATCGAGGAACGAGCTAATGCAGACACATGGCAAGGGAAATAAGACGGACAATCCGACAATCATATTATAATCAGTGGGAACTAATTTTGAATCACGCGGAGCTACACGAGCACAACGGCAAGGCAGGAGGAACAAACAAGAGTTGGGAAACAAACATCAGAACACCGGGAGAAGGCAATGGAAAAAACAATAAGAAGCTACTCCTAACAGCGAAGTGGTGAAGGCTCACAGTAAACATTTATCCTGCCTATAGCCATATCTGATCCTCACTTTGAACTCCTAAACTTTACTCCCATCTCTAAGAATGTTCTCTGCTACCGATGCCACCATCAGGTCAGAATTATAGCATGATGGGCTGTGAGACGCCTTCTTTTAGACATGGGAGGCTATTGTGAATTTCATCTTGACAGCCAAACACACACACACACACACACACACACACACACACACACACACACACACACCCCTTCCTTCTTTTATATCGCCATCGAAGCTAATGCTGAAAGTCAAGCCTGTCCTGACATATTTCTGGTATAGTCCGTCTTGAAAATGGCTTTAAATCAACACAATATATTTGCTTGTGCAGCTCGCTCTAGATACAGTTTGTTAGCTTTGGCTAGTCCACTTCATCACGAGCCAATCATAGTTGGTGAAAGCGATGACGTATCCCTATGCCAGCGAAAAGGAATTGTGGTGTTGCCAACTCGATTGGTTAAAGCAATCGACGCTTGTTTAATGCAGCAGAGCCTGCAGAACTGATTGTGAAGGCCTTGAGGCAGATTTCTGAACCTGGCAACAAATAACGGCTGAAATGTGAGTGGTTAAATGCTTCAATATGAAAACACTTATCTGGGAGCAGTGCAACCAGGGAGAAAAGCAATGAAAGGAAGCTAACAGACAATTTGGAATTATTTAATAAGTATTCATGGATAAAATTTAATTAACATCAGTCTGTGATTCAGATTAATTCTTAAGCCAGCAGAGAAGGCCTTGAAGGCCCCGACGGCACACCACTGCTATTTATATATAAAGCCGATATAGTATAAATAAATATGTTGATCTTTTAATCCTACCTTCACATAGTCTCGTGCATGACCCCAATCTCTCTTAGAATCCAGGTTTCCCAGACTGAAGCTCTCAAGTTGGCCCAAGTGAATTTTTGCCACAGAACGGCTGATCTTCCTAGTCACAAAGTTAGATCCTAAAAAGGTATGATAAAAAGCATTACGGACACATTCTTCAAGCTTACAGCATACAAGTAGATCCAAATGAGAAGGATGTTGAACTTTGCTGAGAGTACTCGATTTGGGCATGAGATCCCCTCTCTCTTTTCTGAACCTCTTAATCATCATTAGGGTTGCGGAGGGTCCTGGAACCTATCCTGGGCGGGGGACATCCTGAATCGGTCTCTGTCTGTCTCTGTCCGTCCGTTCGTCCCTCTCTGTCCGTCCGTCTCTCTCTGTCCGTCTCTCTCCGTCCGTCTCTGTCCGACCGTCTCTGTCCGACCGTCTCTGTCCGACCGTCTCTGTCTGTGTCTGTCTCTGTCTGTCTGTCTCTGTCTGTCTGTCTCTGTCTGTCTGTCTCTGTCTGTCTGTCTCTGTCTGTCTGTCTCTGTCTGTCTGTCTCTGTCTGTCTGTCTCTGTCTGTCTGTCTCTGTCTGTCTGTCTCTGTCTGTCTGTCTCTGTCTGTCTGTCTCTGTCTGTCTGTCTCT
>NC_135512.1:15982500-16142500 GCF_051989575.1 Stigmatopora nigra
TAATACAACAATGACTGCCTCTCCCGCACGACTGGTGGACGGGAGTCATAAAAGTCATAAAATCATTGAAGTATAAAGTAAAGTATTAAAACGTAGAAAAAAATAAATAAAAGCTGTGAAAACCCCCCACAAAAAAAAACAGGTAAAAGCTGACAGATACTGGCACTAGCTGCCACTCGAGCAGTGCCATTTTGTACATTTTTGATGCTGTTCATCCAACCACATTTTTTTACTTATCCAAAGTCAGCTCGTGGGGGCAGCAGCTTCAAGGGGGAAACTCAGACTTCCCTCTCACCAGCAACTTCATCCAGCTTTTCCGGGAGGATTCCTGGAAGTCCCCGGGCCAGCTCGGAGACATAGTCTCCCCGGTCTGTCCAACTCCACTGACTCCTTTCGATCCGGAGGAGCAGCGGCTCAACTCAGAGCCTCTCGTTGGCAACCGAGCTTCTCCCCTTATCTCTAATGGAGAGTTATTAGACCGTGCAGAGGGAACTAATTTCAGCCAGTTGTATTCAGGATCCTATTTTTTCAGTCATGACCCACAGCTCGTGACCATAGATGAGGAGGGGAACGTAGATCGACCGGTAAATAAAGAGCTTTGCCTTTTGGCTTAGCTCCTTCTTCACCACAACAGATTAATGCAGACTCCACATCACTGCAGACGCTGCAGCGAATTGCCTGTTGCCCGTTCAATTCTTCCCTCCTTTGTGAACTAGACCCCAAAGAGGATGCACTGCTTTCCCCACCCTGAGATGTCGGATGGTGGACCAAAATTTCCTTGAAGCCACCCGGAAGTCGTTCTCCATGGCCTCACCGAACTCCACCCGTTCCCGGATTTTTACTTTGGAGACCACCAGAGCTGTGTGCTGCTGGGCCAGCCAAAAAAAGCCTGATAGACTCTTTCAGCCAAACGGCATCCATCACAGCCAGTGTCCACCAGCAAGTTCTGGGGTTGCTGCTACATAGGCACTGACACCTTGCAGCCGCAGTTCTGATCTGCCACCTTAGCAATAGAGGAATATGTTCAACTGGGACTCAAGGTCCCTGCCTCTTCCTGGACATGAAAGAATCTCTGCTGGTGGTGGGAAGTGAAACTCCAGTTTTGGGCATTCCCAGCAGACACACAAAATGATTGGGTCTCCTGGGCTGCACCAGCATACTGCCTCACCATCGGAGCCAACTCCCCACCAGATGGTGATCAGTTGACACACAGCCGCCCCTCTATTTACCCGATTATCCAAGACATCCGGCCCCAAGTCTGATGACAAGACCAAAAAGTCAATCATCAAACAGCAGTGTAGGATGAACTGGTGCCAAGTGCACACATGGACACCCTTAGGCTTGAACATTGTGTTCATTATTGTCAATCCACGGCGATCGCAGAAGTCCCAAAATAGAACACCCCTCGGGTTCTGATCACAGTTTGTTTTTCCCAATGACGCCCTTCCAGGTCTCAATCATTCCCAATATGAGCATTGAAGTCCTCCAGCAGAACAAGACAGTCGCGAGAAGGAGCACACTCCAGCACCCCTTCCAAGGACTCCAAAGAGGGTGGGTACTATGAGCTGCCATTTGGTGTATAGGCGCAAACAACAGTCAGGACACATCCCCAGACCAGAAGGGAGGGATACCACCAAGTCGTCTATTAGGGTAAACTCCAATGTACATGCATCAAGCAAGGGGATATATAATTATGCTCACACCTGCTTGGAACCTTTCACCGTGAGACTCCATAGTGGAATAGTGTCCAACCCCCCTCGATAAGAGTGGTACCAGAACCAAAGCTGTGCGTAGAGATCAGCCTGACTACATCAAGCCAAAATTTCCCAATCTCCCTCACTGGCTCAAACTCTTTTCCAACCAGAGAGGTCACATTCCATGTCCCGAGAGGCAGTCCCTGCAGCCGGGGATCAGACCACCATGGATACCTCCTTTGGCTGCTGCTCAACTATCGGTGCACCAGACCTCCTTGGCCTCCCCTACAGGTGGTGAGCGAATGGGAACGTGATGCTCTTTAAAATAATATATTTTATAATTGTGAGCACTCACCTCTACGTGGACTCTCGTGGTTAAAGAGGATCCCATTTACAGCAAACATGTTGTAGGCCTCTCTGAAGTTTACCACAATCCAGTAGGCATACAATTTAGCAGCACCTTTATAAGACAAAGTGTCAATGGTACAATAAAAATACAAGAAAAGAAAATACTTTATTTTATACGCATCATTTTGTTGGTATAGGGGTGACTGGTCCAACCACATCACCATTCTAAGATCACAGGTTTAATCCTGGCTTCTGGACTTTCTGGAATTTATCTTTATTTATTCACAACATACAGACCGCCACAACACGTGGGAATCTCCATTGGAGAAGTGGGTTCACTTCCCGTATCTCTCTTTTAACCGCATTGCAGAGCCCATTAACATTGTTCTTACCAGCTGAATTATGCATCAAAGAATGCCACAGTTTAGAGGTATTCATGCCGCAATAACGTGCTACGCAAAGCACACCAGTGAACATCAATATTTAGGTAGCAATTTTAATGGCGACTAGAAAAAACAAAAACAGGAACTTGCAAGACGTCGTGCATTTTTGGTTATCGTTTCTTCTTTGGCGCTGAGTGCTGAAGTGCGACTCATATGGAAATGGAAATCTTTCTCTTATCTAGCTAGTGTTGACCGCATGAACTCTCTAATTCCCTAATTAGAGCTCTGTTATGCAAGCCAGTAACGCCTTGAGAAAATATAGCAAAATCATAGGAGTTCCAAATTAACCGAACCGAGAAGGAAGTTAGAGCTCTCTTCCTTCAAAACTGCCAATCATTCCAGCGCCGAAGTCACTGCTTGTCCTGACTTCTCCCAATGTTTGACATTTGTATTAACTTATTTTATACTTCAGAAAATCTGCAATGCATGGAAACCACAGAGGCGAAGCATCACAGTACATTGATTGTTTTACCATGTACAAATACATTGCGACCTGTTAGGAGTAGCTTGTTATTGTTTTTCCATTGCTTTGATTTTATGTTTTCCAGAAAGAAGCAAACTGTCTCTGTAGAATGATGTTTTCTAGAGCAAAATTGCAGCCTGTAAGACTATATGGACTGCTGTTAATGTGATCCACAATTTGCTCTGCTACTATCTTTTCCAAGACTTTTGAGACTGTTGGAAGGATGTTTAGAGGTCTGTAGTTGTTGGGTATTGTGGGGTTTCCTGATTTAAGGACCGTTGTTATGACTCAGCACTTCCAGGGTTACAGTCTGTTAGTTTCCTTTGGGCCTGAACAATGCTGAGGCACCCCTGTAGCGCGACGTTGCAAGCTTCAACCGGAAGGCTCAATTTTTTTTGAACGCGCATATTTAACTCATTTACTAATCAATAAAGTCTCATCAGGATATATGTAAGGTGTCGAGAGCCTCCAACAGACAACATTTATGACATGTCACAGCTGCTTGTAAGTCCCCGTTAATGTTGCACTGCTCCAAATAAGGCCCACTATGTTGGTCACGAGATACGTCTAAGTAGCCAGTGTCCTACTAAAATCACATAGACCAGTGTTTCCCAACCAGTGTGCCGTGAAGTCAAACAATGTAATAATCAGAGAAAAAATGAATATGAATATAACATTGATATAAGATTGAAATTGAATTATTACAAAGTTGAAATCAAAATATGGTGACCGTTAAAATTAAATATTATACTATTACAAGATTCAAAATGTGAAACAGTCATTTAGTTGCTTATTTAAGTCATAAAATTATGCGATTAAAAACGTTATTGCATCACTCGAACCGGAAGTGGATCAGGGTCCTCTGACGTTTGGTGACTTTGGGGGCATTCAGTCCTTGTGAACAAATAGATTTTGAAATCATTTTGGAGATTTATGTGATTCCTGTTGATAAAACTTTGATGAGAATGACTACTGTTAATATAGGTGAAATAGTTTTAAATTAAAAGATTTTCAGATGATGGTGTCCCCTGATATTTTCGCAAAAAGTGGGCCACAGCTGAAAAAAGGTTGGGAAACACTGACATAGACAACTCACGCTCTTTCCCCCCAAACCAAAGTGACACAATAAAAACATCCCCCCAGTTTTTAGATCAGGGGAGGTTGGCTCCTTCAAAAGTAGATCTTGGTGCAAAACGGTATTAGTAACCTTGGTGTAAGATGATTGGCAAGCAGAAATAAGGATAATGAGCGCCTCAGATGAACCTTTGGGTGTGATATTGGGAGAAGTGTCAATGAGTAGGACCTTAAACAACCAAAAACATGAAGCTCTATTGTTTACACACGTATTCTCTACATTGGATAGGAATGCATTACCGTAAGGTGAACGAGGGTAAAAGGGTGTGGTTTCCTTCTGTGGAATTTCCTGGACTTTGCCGTATAACTCGCTCGTGGAGGCCTGATAAAACTTCACGGTGTTGATCAGGCCACATGTCTTTACAGCATCTAAAAGACGAAGTGTTCCTACACCATCCACATTAGCAGTGTATTCAGCCAATTCAAAGGAGATCTAAAGAAGAGGCAAAAGAAAGACTCAATCTGACCAAGTAAAAACAAAAATCCCATTCTGAATGTATGATTTTTGCTAATGCATAAAATTTTACGAATACAGCATGGGTGTGGAGTATTCTCAAGAAATGTGGCTTCCACCCACATTCCCTAAAACAGCCACATTAGATTAAGAACCAAAAGAGAGCAATTCTATTTTGAAAAATGTGTTAGATAAGAAATTAAAATTTCAGTTACATTCATAGCACAGCAAACATGTTGATAGATCTGAAAATACAACCTCAGGAACAGGTTAAGAAAGAGTGAGATCAATTTAATAGGAAATAGGTTTATTACCGGAATACAGAATGGGGGAGAATGCTCAAACAGCTGTGAACCATGCTCACAGTCTGTCCTCCTCGCAAGTCTCTCTGAATGAACAGTGGGTCAGTCTTAATATAGGAAAACAAGGCATGGTATGGTTTCTATTAAACGACAAAACTCTGGGCAAAGTCTGATTAATCAGTGGCAAGTCTCCATGGCAATGACCAAACTTTGAGCAGAGTCCGGTTAATCAGTGTCAAGTCCCCATGACAACGACGAAACTCGGGGCATTTTTTTTATGACAACGATGTTTCTATACTTACAAAAACTGATACAATATTTATAAGCAATTGCCAAGCGACGTTGTCATTTTATCTTAATGTTATCTTACACGTGTATACAATTATGATACAGAAGAACTTCAGCACTTCAAATCAATTAAGCAAAATGTACAGAAATGATATGAGAAGCAATTCAGCAATTCAATTGAATCAAGCCAAGGTGTCAGAAAGATATTAAAACAAAGTAGCACACAATACCAATTTAAGGAATATGTAGAAATAGAAATCTCTTTCAAGGCTTCAACCGCCAAAACAGAAATTAAAGCGTTGGAGCCAGATACTTCTAGAACACTTTCGTCACTCTTTGAGATGGTGCGACTAAGTATTAGTTGTGCATTTAGTTATTCATAAGGTTTTTACTCAAATTTAAGTGATTTATTATTTTTTCTCTCCGCATCATCTGAAAAAGCAACCAAGAGAACCACTTTTTTGTATTGATTTATTATCATTATCGTCATTGTCATTATCATTATCCCGCCTTCGGCATATCAAGCAACTTCACCGTCACGGTCCTCATCTTATGCTTTTTCTTGGCCTCTGTTGGTTGATGGTATCAAATGCACTCAATCAATGAAGACTGCACCCTTTATCTAATTTTGATTTTATGTTTTCTGGAAAAAAGCAAACCGCCATTTCAGTAGAATGTTTTCTAATTTCCATATACACTGACTTTTTTTTTAATTTCGAGAGTTTAGGGAGGTTTTCCGGAGTGCCAGAGTTTGTGTTGCTTTTTCGGGTAAACTCCGGGAATTCTGGAGAAGTTGGCAGCTCTGCATATTTATCTGTATGATCACAATGCTTCAGGATACAAAATACAAAATCTACTATACAGAAGAACAGATTCACTGCTCATCAATGTTTACATAAATGACCTACTAAGCGGATGTCCTTCAATTGTCATTTACCAAATGTATACCGATGATGGTGTTCTATATGTCCATGCGAAAGGCCAAAAACATGTTGCACAGGAACTCACAGATGCAAAGACGAGTGAATAACTGGCTTAAAACATCCCAACTACAAAAACATATCTAACACCTACATGTACTTTTCAAAAAAGGGGACAAATAACAATGACCTCAACTTTTTTGTCCAAAGGAAAATAATCAATATAGTCCAAGAACTTCAATATCTAGGTATCCCTCTCAACGTGTCTTTAAACGGCAGATAAAAAAACACTGAATAAAATTAAATTAAAATTTTCCAACTGTAAGTTCATTAGAAGCAATCTCACGCCCGAGTCAGCAAAACTATATTTTGACAGAATAATCATATCACACGCCCAACTGCCTAATAAGTCGGTCATCAGCCTGCAAAACAACACTAATTGAAACCATTCATAAGCAAGCTTTAAACGTATTGGACAGAAAACCAAAAACACTTCACGACTGTCAGTAATTAAAAAAACACACGACTGAACTCGGACAATACTGTAGAATATGCAAATGCCACCTTAGTTTACAAAATCTTCCATCACAAAGCTTCTTCGCCACTTCATGATTTTGTACAAAAAACTCCAACACATCAACAAGGGCTGGCTCTAGGGCTCTAGTTCCATTCAAAAAGAGTGCGTTCAGCCAAATCAACTTCTCTGTCCATGCTGCATATTGGGGTAGACCTGCCAACTGGCTTAATAATTGTTTGTTCATGTCGAGCCAGTGTGGCCAAACTGGTTTTACAATTGTCTGTAGGACAATGGAATGTAGGATAAGACAACTAGCTGCCTTTACAATTGTTTGTTCGCACCACAAATTGTAAGATAGCTAACTAGCTGGCCTTGCAATTGTTTCCGTGTATTGTGGAATATGGCCAACTCGCTTTGTTTGAAACGCGCATGTAAGATAGGACAAAGTCTCTTTGCAATTGCTTGTTCATATTGTAATAGTTTTTGTGAGTATAACAGCATCATAGTCATCCTTATGGCTGACATGTCAGCATAAACACCCAACTGTCTGACTGAATAATCAATTCGAGTCTTGTGATTGCGTTGACATGTCAGCACAAATACCTAACTGTCCGACACTGATCAATTACCTTTTGCTCTGCAAATGACTGAAACGTATCTGTCCAAAGTCCTAGTGACGACTGTCAGTTTTGCCTGCATTTAGGACACACTCACCGGTCATTCGACTAGAGTTGCAGGAACATCGCGTTGAACAGGACCCCATTGTAGGGACTCTCACAGTCCATTTTGCAGTCTGGTAATGAACCTATTTTCTATTTAAATTGATATCACTCTTTCTTGACCTGCTCCTGAAGTTGTATTTTCAGACCTAACATACTTTGGGGCCGAAAGCCCGAGGCCCAACAGTCAACAATTGCCAGAGCGACGACGGAACACGACGACAGCATCCTCCATTGAAAGGGTCAACACGGCGGACGTTCCCTCGCCGCTCTGGTGATCTGGTGACGGGTCCTCCAACTAGGGCAAGTTCGGAACGAGAAAAATCATGAGTTCACCCTTTGATTTCTGTCTCCGTGAAGTGTGATAATTTAAATGAGTATTATCACTGCGGTCGGATTAACACTCTGCAGGTCAGGGACCATCGTATGATCTTAAGATGAACATAATAGTTTTTCGGTCCAGGGCCAGCGTGCGTCGAACATTATAGTTTTTGGGTAGTACCAACATAAGTACACAAGATTGAGTCGGGGACTTATAGTCTTGGTCTGTTAATAGAGTCAGGGACTCTCCCAAGACAAAAGTCAGCGACTTTTTGGGCTTGGTGTTTTCAGAAATATTCACGAAGTAGAGATCAATTTCTGCAAATTTAGAATAAAATTGTTGTTTAAATTATTAAGTGATTAATCCGGAAAGTGACAAGGTAAGTAGGTTTATTGTCAGACTGCAGAGTGGACATCTGGGGGGGTTGCTAGATGTGGGTTATGTGTGGATGCGTAGTGTGGGAAGTTGCCTGTCTGCCGCGGTGGGTGGATAGGAATGGTTTCAGTACCAATTTGAAGGATATGTGAAAGGTTTGATGAGCATAGAAAGGGAATCGTTGAAGAAAAGAGTTTTGTAAGTGAATAGAAAAGAAAGTGTAGCAAAAGCAGCTGAAGGTGTGCAGAGAGTTGACTTGAGGAGAGTAGAGTGGAGTTAATATATTTTGTGTGCTGTGTTCCTGGAGAAAATGGCTCTTATCTTAAGTAAACATCGTCTCCTTGGTGGGGGTGAGATGAGTCAATAGGAATTCAGCCAGTAAAAGGTTAGCAATATAGGGGTAATTTGAAAATTAGACCTTAAGTATTACTAATTATTTGGTTGTTAATGATATACGGATTGCATAAGCATCAGTTGATGTCAATCAAATGATGTCGACCTATTTCCTTTGAGAATGATTATTGCTGATAGGACCGCAAAAGGTGATTAGCTGCCAAGAAGCACACACTTGGGATGGCGCTCTTCATCAGTGATGAAAATTTGCTGACCACTGATGTCTGATTATGAGTGTGAGCATGAATGTTTGTCTGTCTTTTTGTGTTTTTGATTGGCTGGCCACCGAGATATAATCAATCGGTTAGATATCAAGGTGGAAAAGGATTTTAAAAAATTGAAATCTAATTCTGTAATCGCCAATAAGCCCTTTTTAAGGGATGGCGGCAAAGGATTTGGAAATTTGCAAATGGATTTCTGAAATTGCCAATAAGCCTTTTTTTTAGGGATGGCAGCGACAAATTATGAAAAAAAAGTCCTGAAGGAAATGCATGGAATTTGGGTTGGCAGATTGTGCTTCTCAACAGGAAACGGACCAACGGTGGTACCAGGTGGTGCCTTAAAGTGGGAACATCCATACCAAGCATTGCTGACCAACCAACCAACGTGGAAAATAGCTGAGAGGGGGATGCAGATCCACCTTTTACACTGTAAGAAGGTTCTCTCGGTTGAAACGTTTGAGGAGACAGGTGAGATAAACTTTCTGACGTAATAAAGCAAAACGCCAACCACTCCAGTATAGATTGGAAAGATTATTGCTCAGCAAGCAATGCCATAAAACCATTGGAAACTATTTTTATTGGTCTTATTGTCTCCATACGCAAAACAGGTGAAAGCGTTTCAATTGAGACTAAGCCTTCTTACAAAGGGTTAAAATAAATGACCAGAAAAAGAGAAGCTGCAGTGGGAGGTGGAAGGAGCCACTCAACGCGAGAACGGCCTCTTTGCAAACAAACCGTGCATCCCACAATCATTGTTTGAAGTAATTGCAAAATTGAGCCATGGGAGGAGCCATGTCTCAACAGGGGGGAGGGGGGATGATCAGTATAGTACAACAAACAATGCATATTCCCAGAGGTCACCAAACCTACTTTTAAAAAAACATTTGCAGAAACTGTCTCACCTGCTGTAGACACAACTCTCAAGGCAAAGAAAGACACAAGCGAGGAACAAGGCAGACATGGACATATCCTTTCAAGGTTCTGAACATGGATTTCATCGAGCTGAATGAACCAAGGTGGCATATACAGGTACTGTCTGGTGGTCATTGACCAAGTGGGTTGAGATATGTCCAACCAAGAAAACGGACGCCACGGCAGTCGCAAAAATCCATATGCAAAAGGATAATTCCAAGCCATGGAATACCACGAGTCATTTGGAGTAATGGTGGTGCTCGCTTCGTGACGGCATCTTGGAATCGACCTGAGGTATCATTGTGCCTGCCTCCCCCAAAGTGCTGGACTCATTGAAAGAACAAATGGAACAGTAAGACTCGGAGTGGTGGCGGAGGAAACTAGAGAAACAGATTCTCACACTCAGTGGTTAAATGCTCCAAGAAAGAACAGTGATGAATGTAAATAATCTGCCGACATCTTCTCGGTCTCCCACACAGGAGGGCCTGTCCCCAGGCGACCTGGTACTCGTCAAGGTGATAAAAAGAAAGTGCTAGTTATCTCCACTGGGGACGGACCTCACCGTGGGATTTTGACCGCTAACCTTACCAAGTTGGCCACCACCATCAACACTGATGGACTAGTGTCGGAGCTCATGACCGGGATCCAGTGTGGGGCTCTGATGTGCCCCTCAAACACAAAAACTGGTCAGTCCCCTCCAAAAAACCTAATGGGTCTGTTCCCCTGGGTGCGTGTGGCAAGGAATGCCCTGCGTCTGGAGACCATTGACTGCAGGTTCCGGGCCTGTGACGGCGCATCAGTCTGGCTGCGGCAAGGCCGAGAGGCCCAGGTAGCCGCCACGGCCCAGGTGATTTCCCAGGGCCGCCCTGCTCTTGACGGAGTGGCCACCCAGCGGGGAGGTGTGTGTGCCATTGTGGGACACTCGTGATGCGCTTTCATGCCTCCCGGCTCATCCTACTGAATTCATGATGCCCTACAAACTATGAAGAACATGCAGGACGCTATAACCTAAGATTCGATTCCACAACAACGGTGTCTTGACTGGTTCTTCTTGGGCTCATGGACACTGACTACACTAATATTACCCTATAGTTCCTATATAAAGACTGAGCTAGTGTTCATTCAGAGAGAATTGTGAGGAAGGCAGGCTGTAAGAAGTTCACAGCTGTCGGAGCATTCTCCAACCATCCTGCAGTCCGGAAATAAACCTATTTCCTATTTAAATTGATCTCACTCTTTCTTAACCTGCTCCTGAAGTTGTATTTTCAGACCTATCACTGCACATACCTGGAACTCAATACCAATTAATATACGTGAACTTCTGTTTCTGAAACCTCTCCACCAATCGTCTTAAAGCCTGGCTGTTAGACAAACAAAATTCTAATCACAACAGTGTATAAAACCTGTGTGTGTGTGTGTGTGTGTGTGTTGGAGATAATATTTATATATATATATATATATATATATATATATATATATATATATATATATATATATATATATATATATTTATATTTATATTTATATTTATATTTATATATTTATATATATATATATATATATATATATATATATATATATATATATATATATACACAACCTTGAGCCAATCCACTACAAGCGCGTTACCAGTAGATTTATATATATATATATATATATATATATATATATATATATATATATATATATATATATATATATATATATATATATATATATATATATATATATATATATATATATATATATATATATATATATATATTTATAAATCTACTGGTAACGCGCTTGTAGTGGATTGGCTCAAGGTTGTGTGGAGAAGACGGCTTGGGGGACAAAGGATGACAAGCAGCAGCAGGTACCGTAATTCCTCGATTATTTCGGTTAATGTAGACCAGACACGGCCGCGATAAAGGAAAAAACACAAATTAGGGTCACCTCGATTTATTTATTTATTTTTTCTAACCCTAACCCTTTACTTCAGTGCTGAGTTCTAGTAGCAAGCGGAAGACATAGGAGTGGCTTCCACTTGCGAGTTTCAGCATGGAGTTTCACATTTTTATGAACTGACAAAAAAAAGAAAATCTCCCCCAAAAACCTGCGATATAGTAAAGCCTCGACATTTGAGGGATTACTGTATTGAATGCTGTGGTCAACAAACCATTCAAAGACAATATGCGAAAGAAATACACAGAGTGGCTCCTGTGCGGTGATCACGCAGTAAGTAACACGATCTGGAAAGATTCAGGTGCCTCCAGTACGTTTGCTCTATGAGTGGATCCTCCACGCATGGGATGCCGTTTCTACAAAGACCATCATGCACGGGTTTAGAAAATGTTGCATTCAAATGCCCTGGACCGCAGTGAAGCTGGCCTGCTATGGGAGGAGCCAGAGGATGGAAGTAAGGACAGTGACACTGAGCGCAGCGAATAACACGATGTTACTGATGACTTATATTTTGACACGACAGATCTCAGAAGCAAGTTTAAAACAGTTTGCATTATTTTATTGCAATGTTTTTTTCCGTATTCAGATTTGTTTCAGGACTCTTGAATAAATTCTTGTATGAAAATTACATTTGGTTTTCAAAAAGTTTTTGCAAATTTGAGTCTTGAAAAAGAGGGGTTTGTCTTATATTTGGGGCTGCCTGATATTTAGTTGGGCTAATATGGTAATTCTAAAAGTATTTTTTAACAGCAGTGTAAACGATACTCAAAGTTACCCCATTTGTTCCAAAAATCTAGTTTCACATATTTAATCTACCTACTAAGTATTTAATAAATGACCCTAACAGTATGGATGTACTGTATATGTAAATATTATTTGCTAGAAGGGATAAAAGGTAATATCATGCTACCTTGACATGACTCTGAGCCCCCAAGTTGTAAATCTCTGTAGGTTTGACTTGGTTAATGATTTTCACTAAACATGTGCTGTCAGTCAGGTCACCATAATGCAGCTTCATATCTGAAAAAGACAAAGTAACAAATGAACACCAATGCAATCATACAGTAAGCAACATTGTTCTTAAGGGTTAGATGCGAGCTAGGCAACAAAGCAAGTATTCACAAGTACACAAAATAAAACTGCCAAAACTACAAAATCCTGATTAAACCTAAATATCATCATCAAAGGTGCCAACGTCTCCGAAATTTCCCTAAACTCCAGAAATCACCAAAAATTGTCACTTAAATTGTTTTTTAAGCAACCATTTTGGAAAAGTAACAAATTTCCTATTTAAATACCTCGAAATTTACACCATGACTATGGGTTCCGCCATGTCGATTCAAGTGCACTGTAAACCGGAAGAATTTGATGACACGAGTGCATTGTAAATCATCTGAGTTACAAGTTCAGAGAAATGATTCGTCTTGTGCGACTTCAGCGCAGAACGATTTTGCGTGAATCGCATTCACTCAAATGGGACAAGGGCACTCCTGAAATGGGGTCGACGGAGGTTGGCAGCGGGAGTTGCTGGGGCCTATCCCAGCCCACAATGGGCACGTGGCCAGACAAATTACAAGGCACAAGGAGAGGAAAAAACATTCACACTCATACCTGTGGGCAATTTAGAGTGCTCAACAAGCCTACCATGCACGCTTTTGGTATCTGGACGAAAACTAGAGTAGCCGGAGAAAACCATGCAAGCCCGAAGAGAACATTTACCTTATTTACCCGCATAAACGCCACCCGCGCGTATAAGCTGCACCCTTGAATTGCCTTAAAATTGTTGGATTTTACAATTTCATGCATATGTGCCACCCCCCGATTCCCAATTTTCACATCAATATATATGGTTTTAATAGGGAGTGAAATGTGTTACTTTGAAGGGAAAGTGGTATTTCTGAGATGCTGTATGAATCAAAAGCACATTATTAGAATCGATATCATAAGGAAGGTAATATGCCTGTATTTGTTAGACCTGACAATATACACCACTGGGATATCTGAAACCAAATAAGTAAATACTTAAATAGATGAATAAATATCTACCCTTTGGGTACCCTCCTGTAGGAATGGCCTTGGTCAGGGGTGGACAAACTTTTCGGCCCGGGGCCACATTGACTTAAAAATTTGACAGATGGGCCTGGTCAACACAAGATACGATACATACAAAAAAACTGCATCTGTTAACAGTACATATGAAACATAAACAGAAAAAAAGGACTAAAGTATTAACATACACATCACTCATCATTAAAGCAAAAAGTATAAAGTAAAGTAAAAAGGAATGTATTGAGAAATATTAAAATGTAATTTAAAAAAAGATAGAGGGGCTGCAAAACACGAAAAACAAATAAGAGTGGACAGAGCTACTGCCACTGGTTTCCGCCTGATGGCGCCATCTTAGGAAATAAATAAATAAATAAATAAAATAAAAAAATATTTGGACAATGTCGGTGGGCCGGATTAAAAAGCCTAACGGTCTGTATGAGGCCCGCGGGCCGTAGTTTGCCCATGGCTGTGTTGGTCAATACTTTTTGCTTCACGTGCCTCACAACCGAGTGTATCTCCAGTTTATTTTATAAAGGTATTAAACCAGCGCTTTGAAGGTTTCGATTGGCGTCAAAATATACCCTCCCTCAGCTATATAACAGCGAATATAAGACAATGTTTTTAGCATTGCCATAAGACAAAAAATGTGGGGGTTGTCTTATTTTCAGAGTCTATACATAATACTCATTCATAGCGCGAGATGGCGCTAGGTATATTTAAAACAAATAAGAGTGGACAAAGCTACTGCCACTTGTTTCCGTGTAATGGCGCCATCTAGGGGAAAGAAAAAAAATTGGACAACTTCGGCGGGCCAGATAAAATAGCTTGGTGGGCCGGATGTGTCCCGTGGGTCGTAGTTTGCCCGTGTCTGGCCTAGGTAGTCACGTGCACTGACAGTTGGATCACAGCCAAAGGAGGTAAAAACCTTATGGTTCACACGGACATCGGGGACATACGTTTTTTTTCTTGAATTTCATTCATAGACGTCAAAATTCATTTTATTTCACATTTTGTGTTTATTCTTTCACTATTTTGAAATAAATGCCCGTATCGGCCGGATTGTCTTGCTTCATGACGTCAAAGCGCCATTGCGTCATGACGTCATTGTGTCATGGCGTCGTCAACTCGCAGTTTTGTGCATGTCTTGTTTCTATACACATAGAAGCCGTACCCTCGATTAAGTCATCACTTTTTTGCCCGACAAAGGCAGCTTTTTTCGCGAGTTAATACAGTGAAATCCACACAAGGACAGACCTGGGATTGAACACTTAATTGCAGAACTGTGAGGCTAACATGTTAACCCCTAGACCACCTAGCCGCCCCACGTGAACTTATTTATTGAATGAAAACGAGCAAATGATCAAAATGTTCACAGTTCACAGTCTCTAATTAATTTTGCCTATCTGACATCTGCCTTTTTTATATCACTTACTGCCTTCAGTGTGTGTCTGTGGGTTCTGGTAAAGATGTTCAATGCGTCCAGTGTTGAAGGAACTGGAGCGTCTCAAAATACCATGAACCTGAGGATGTAGAAGATTTGGTCAACATAAGTTAATGTTAAGCTTCTTGTTTGACAGTTCAAAAGACATACCGGATATATAGACAGCTATATGGTTATATATACGGTATTTTCACGTCTATTAAGCGTGTTGTATTTTTAGCCGTAATGTCAATAATGAGTGCTATTTCTGTATTTTAGACACACAAAGCCCGCGCCGTTCCTTTAGCCGCAATGTCAATAACAAGTGCTATTTCTGTATTTTAGACACACAAAGGCCGCGCCGTTCCTTTAGCCGCAGCCAGGCATGGCATATATATTATTGATGAATACGAACCGTTATAACGCTCAACGGAAGCAGGCGCAGATGCTATTTCTGGTGTGCAGGGACTGCTGGGATATGTAGTTTTGTCAATAAACCAGAGATGACAGAGAACAGACTAAAAACATGTTTTTATAAAGGCAATATATTATCTCCCTCTGGCTCCCTCTGGCTCCCTCTGGCTCCCTCTGGCTCCCTCTGGCTCATGTATGCATGTATACAATGCGGACTTTAAAGCGACCAGGAGTTGTGCACAAAGTCGTCTTCAAGCACCCTTTTTTTAATTTTATTATTCACAAAAAAAGTACAGTGTTTTCTTTTTATACATGTATACGTGTATACGTGTATACACGTATACACGTATACGCGGATACACGCATACACGCATACACGCATGCACGCACGCAGGCATGCACGCCTGCACGCATGCACGCATACATGCATACACGCAGTGAAGTATGAATGTATTTTATGCTTATTATTTTGTCTTTTGGTCTATATAGTGTAGTCACTAGAATAGAATTTTGCATGACCCAGTGGAAACTACCACCATGACACCTTTTAGTTAAGGGGGTGTCATCTATCACGACACCGACTTCTTTGTCTACTTCTTCCCGCCTTAAGTTTGTACCTAGGTCACATGACTCTTTGTTAATAAAACCAGCTCAACTGTTAGAGGGAGGCAGGGATTGGAACTGGTCAGGCAAGGAGATGGACTCATCTCCAAGCGCTGGCTCCTCCCGACCCTTCCCTCAGCTGATGTCTTTGAAAATCTCATCAAGCCGACTCTGCGTGTGCTACCTCTGATCCGAAGTTATTGAATGTATATGGTTCTAAACCTGACATTTTCTGGTGCCGAAAACCCCGGAGATTCATTTCTGAATTTCTTGGACCGCGGTGGACTGAAGGCAGAGAATTACTGACGTCAGCCCTCTTACTTTGAAAGAGGGGGTTTTTCGGTCGATCGCGGCCCGTTTGAAGAAAGGAACCCGGCGGAGAAAGAGGAGGCAGGCAGACGGTAAGTGCATTTAAAAATTTATATATAACAAGGCTGGTGAAATCCTGTTTTTCCATTCGTAAAAGAGTCGAAGAAAAACGCTCCATTAGCGGGAGATAAGGAATGCATACACGTGAGAATTATGTATGTCGTTAAGAAAATTAAAATAGAAACGTAAGGTATGCAACGGATGGTACGCTTAGTTGGATTAGCCAACTAGAGCGTCTCCAAGAGGTGCGCCGGTGATGTGGCGTTTAGCCTATGGCGGGGGTTAGAGTCCCCCTTTGTTAAAATGATTTCACAGATTGTTCAAAATAAGGGAAACCTTCCAAAAATAATGCACTCGATGAGTAAAAAGCGCTAAATAAAAAGTAATCATTATATAGAGATATAATAAAACCGGAAATATGCCGTGACGCGCGCAGGCCTTGCAAAATAAAAGAATAACAGTTATAAAGTCGACGTAGACGGATAAATAGGATATTAATGTTATTAAAAATATAATAAATTAGTTGGGACGTCCCTAAAAAATCCTAAAGAAATATATTAATAGAATAACATTTGACCATTGTTTGGAAAAAGTTCAAAACCAAAGAACAAGAGGAAAAAAGCATCCAAAATGGGCTCTGGGAATAGTAAAGAATATCCAGATGATGTGAAATTCATGCAGAGACATTTTCCTGACAATTGCGCCCATGTAGGAGAATGGACCAAGGAGAACAAAGCACATGGTTTGGGGGAAATTGTTAGTGGAACCTTTGCAAACTATTCAAAGGAATTTAGAAGTAAAAAAAGCTGTAAACAAAGGAAAAAAGCAAGAAAAAATATGTAAGCAGCTAAAAGATATTAAAGTTTGGATAGAACAAGCTACTAAACGAGAAGAACAAAGATCTGAGAAGAAAATTAAAAGGGCTGAACCAGCCCCCCTTCACAGATGCAGACACTCCTCACCCAACATTCCAGGCACCTTTCTACAAACAAAGGACACAAGGGGGTTTGCGGGGGCTCCTGGAATGCCAGGCAATAGACGTCTCAAGTTACCTCCGCACCAAGTAAGAGCAGAGAGAGATAAGGATTTAGAGGCAGAGGAGACAGAAATGGCATTCATCCAAATTGTTAATGATATCAAACGAGAAGAAAACAATTCAGAAATGGCATTGATCCAAATTATTAGGTAAAGTTTAGATAAAAGTTTAGATAAAATAATTAATTTAGGAAAGGCATGATTTCTCTGGGATGATGTGAGCATCATAGATCATTCAGTGCACGGAATGATGTGTCTCGCTCACCCATCAACAGATGAGATATGCTTTAGCGCAAGTCATATTAATGACTATTAGAATATAACGGATTGCATAGGCATCAAACAATTGATGGCAACCAAATGCCGTTAACCTAGTTCTTTTGAGAACGATTAGTGCTGATAGGACAGCAAAAGGTGGTTAGCTGCCAACCTCTCCACTAGAAAAAAAATTGCTGACCACTGATGTCTGATTATGAATGCGTGTGAGCGTGAATGGTTGTTTGTCTTTTTGTGTTTTTGTGTTTTTGATTGGCCATCTACCAAGATATAATTGATCCGTTTGATATCAAGGTGGAAAAGGATTTAGCAAATTGGAATCAATTTCTGAAACTGCCAATAAGCCCTTTTCAGGGATGGCAACGAAGGATTGGAAATTTGAAATCAATTTCTGAAATCGCCAATAAGCCTTTTTGGATGGCGATGAAAAATCAAGGAAAATTGTTTAGTCCAAAGAAATTTTTTGATGATAATGCATTGGATTGGAGGAACAAATCTGCGATGCGAAATTTTGAAGCACTGAGAAAAACAAAAACAGTGCATCATATGAAATTCCAAAGTACCATTGATGTATAGGGATAATGGCATCCAAATTGTGTTAACAGATTAATTGACTGAATTGACAAAATGTTCCATATTTCGTTACCATACCAAACGCCATTATTCACTACACCAGGGGTGGCCAACCAGTTAGAGACCAAGAGCCACATTTTTTACCGTGTTACCGCAAAGAGCCACATTTTTTACTGTGTTACCGCAAAGAGCCACATCACACAGATTTATTGTAAATGTCACACACCAGCATAGTAATGACATAAATTGACTCCTACAGTACTAACAGCACAGGCCAGTCATTATCAACAATGAACATTGTGTGCACTGTCTCACACAGACAAACTCTCAGTTCAACCAAGTCCGCAAACAAAAATATAATAATTTACAATAGCGTTTTTCTTTTTCTATGCATGTTACTTAGTGGGACTTCTGTCATAAAATCAGAGCCTATTTTTGCGCAACGTTCGCTCCTTGTGAGCTGTCATTTATTATGAATGGCTTTTAACTAGCGCGCCCACCATGTGGGTGTCCACCTCGCTCTCCTATTGGCTGCTCCCGGCTGAGCACTCTCGCCTTGGTCTGCCTCGCAGGGGGTGTGGCTTTTTCAGCCGACGCTCGATCTTTGGGATACTTTTTGTGTGCGCGACGCTGTTCATTGTCGCTTCTGGTTCACGGGAGCTCTCCCACTCTGTTAAAAACGTTTACTCAAATGACCTTGCTCCTACTGGGAAACTTTGAGGTATTTTCATCCCAAGCACATGCGCATTGGACGAAAATACCGTATTGAACTCAAGCGAAGCGCACACGCAAATAAAAATAAAACACAAATACAAACTTTGATATGGACGTAAGAGCCACATGATACCGGGCAAAGAGCCGCATGCGGCTCGCGAGCCGCGGGTTGGCCACCCCTGCACTACACGATTGGAGCTGAATGATGAGTCTAATCTGGCTATCTGTATAAAAGAAAAACTTTAAAGAAACGCACTAATTTTGAGTTAGCAGAAGAAGACTGTGTTTTTCAACAGGAAACATGGAGAAGACGCACGAGCAACCCAAAATGAGAACGTCCATACAACTGTTGCTGACCAAACAGCAGACATGAAAATAGCTGAAAAGGAGGATGCAGATCCACCTTTTCACTGTAAGGAGGTTCTCTCAGTTGAAACGTTTGAGGAGACAGGTAAGATAAGCTTATTGACGCGATCAGACGTAATGGAAAGCATCCAATATTGATTGGAAAGATTATTGCTCGAGGAGCAATGCCATAAACCATAAGGAACTTTTTATATTGGTTTTATTGTCTCCATAAAAGAGTGAAAGCGTTTCAATTGAGAACAAACCTTCTTACAGATTTTTAAAGTAAACGATTAGAGAGAAAAGAGAGATTCCAATGGATAGATATGTAACTAAATTTTAATTTTATGCCGGACTATTGGAAAATGTTGATTAAGAAAGTTTTATAGATGATTGGCAAACTCCAAAGACAATGGAATGTTACATTTGATAAAAAAGACAACTAGTTTGGGATATTTTAGAATTTTCAAACAGCTGAGATAAATGTGCAACACAATACACATTGTTAATTGAATTGGGACTTGATTAGTATGCAATTCATAAGTAATGAGTTTTAATGGCTCTAAAAGACAATTATGCTAGAAAATATTAACCCTAATAAACAAGGGGTGGTTACAGTTTAGTGGGTTCAATTCTTTTCAGAATTATAAATGTTTACATTTCTTTCTGGATATTAATTGATGTGAATGTAACTGTTGCAGAGAGCAGGAAAGCTGTTTTCCTGAGGAGAAGGCAGCCTGGTTTGCTCTATGTATTCTTCATATTTTTAGCATGATTAGTTAATTTGTGTAATTGCAGGAAAGGAAAAATCAAATATAGTTATTGATCTTAACAAGGAAGCAGCAAACGCAATAGAATAACAGCTAGTATATCTACTTTTGACTGATAAAGCATTCAGATTTTCACAAGCAAAGTGATGGAATAAGTAAGATTGTTGTGATTTTTGTCCATTTGAGAATTAAGCCCAACCAAGTGGCCGTATGCAGGTGTTGAGCACGCGCTAAAGACGACAGCAGCTAAAGCAGCAGCGCAAACACTTACTGCACAGTATTCACAACAACAAAAACTGAGTCAACAATATTAATTGATAGGCAAAACATTGCATCACATAAGGTAGAAATGCATATATACAGAAAGAACACAGAACAGTCTGCAGAAGACCTGTACACAGCTAAAGGCCTAGCGTGCCTACCAAAAATTATTCCAAAATTGAGCCATGGATTGAACCATGTCTCAACAGGGGGGATGATGGACATGGTACAGCGTGTGTTCCATGTCCCAGAGGTCTAAATACCTACTTTTAAATTTTTTGTAGGAACCGTTTGATTTGTTGCAAGGTGTGCAAGGTAACCTCGGGCCCAAACGAGGACAACGTCCAAAAGAGTGTGGGACTGGTAGAGCAAACGAATGTTCATGGAAGACCATTTCAACATCCTCTATGGGAAGGTGAAACATGACAAAAGCCTAAGGGCAAGGCAGACCTAATCACAGAATGGATGGTAACATGTTTGGAGAAACTTGTCCAAAGAACATGCAAGCTGCCGTGATCCCCTTTTGTCTACTTTGCAGGAGGTGGTGAAGCCAGGTGACTGGATGCTGATCCGAGTCATAAAAAAGAAGTCCTGGTTCTCTCCACGATGGGAAGACCCATTCGTGGCCCAACTCACCAACCTCCACTGCTGCAAAGATTGCTGAGAGGTATACGTAGATTCACCAATCTCAGGTCAAGGTGGTTCGAAACATAGGGGACTGTGAGTAGACTGCCAGCCGGACGGTACCAAAACCCTTGTCCGTGGAACATCATCAGACGTTTACTCACCTGCCCCGAGCGCCCCGAGCTTAACTTTGACATTTCGTAGACTTAGCATTCCCGCGCAGAAGCCAAAATGAAAGCTGCCGCCACCCTCATCACAGCGACTCTACTATCAGCCGCAATCTGGGCGTGGCTGGATGCCCTGCCCACTGAGACTCGAGCAGGAAATCGAGATGGTCCCATGCTACTGTCGCAAAGAAGAGTGAGGTGGTATGAAAAGAGTGATCAAAAGAATTATTATGAAGAAAATGTGTGGTATAATTTCATGATGTTTCAGAAGAAATTGTCCGGTGTGAATGAAAATTGTTGTGTGTAGTCGTATACCTATTTCCACAGGCACCCCGCCAGTTTATCCTAAGCCAATTAATCCCTACGACTATGACACCAACACACCTCCATGGTACCTAGAAGCTGCAATTAGAGCTAAAGTTCCCCAAATTAATCCGACTGTACCACATTTGGCGGGTAGACATTTTACAAGACTCCTAAATTACAATTGGACAGATCTTGCTACGTTGAACGACGTCCCATACCCACGTGGTTTTAAAGCCGTGTGTTTTGCCAGTATCATGTCCCTTTTTGGCCACTCCATACCGTTGGGGGAAGTCCCCATGAAGTACTGCAGTCAGGGAATTACCCCGTGCACGCGAAACACCACTAACAAAGACCAGTTAAATGCCACAGGAGCGCCCCCGGGTGCCACCTGCAGGGATTATTACACTCTCCCTGATGTAATGGGCACTAATCCTCAAGATGATGGGTATTGGCTATGTGGCCATACAGTGTTTTTGAGTTTGCCCACAGCATGGACAGGTCGGTGTGCAATGGTGCAGATGGTCCAGGATGTCTTCCTTCTAAGGGGAGTAAAGGCAAGGGATAAGAGATCAGTGCAATTCAAACCACATGACTCAATTTGGGGCAGTGATGTTCCTGATGACCATAAATTATGGTCCACCCCCCAAAAAATTCATACTGTCACTACTTCCTCAGCTTGGAATTGGTAAAGTTATGTTCCGAGTGGAGACATTGAATTATCGTATGGGACTGTTCATTAACCAAACTGTCAAGGCTCTACAGGGCATAGCAGATGAATTACAAGCCCTTAGAGAAATGGAGCGCCAAAACCATATGGTCTTGGATTTGATAACAGCCAAGGATGGAGGTGTGTGCGCCATGGTCGGAGAACACGGTTGTACTTTCATCCCAGATGAAACCGGTGACGTAGGTAACATTACTCGTGCAATGGCTGAAATGAAAGCCTTGGCCAACGCCATGGCCCAGGATCACTCAGCTATTGGTGCATCACTTTGGTCGTGGTGAATATCCGGGTCGTGGTTCGCGATCCTGGTTAAATCTTTAACACCGTTACTTGCAATTATGTTACTCTTCTGTATTTTCTCAATGTGTATAATCCCTTGCATGAAAGCTATGGTTTGAAATACTATCCAGCATACGCTGGTAGCTTACAGCGACATACAATATCACCGCGTGACATGCCGTAATGAAGATTCTCCCATCATTTTGAAGTTCGACGAGTGACGGTATGTCGAGTCATCCGGGTAATTGTACATGTCTTGACTTCAAAACTGTGTTCGCTCATAAAGAGGGACACAGAGGAATTTTCCTATATAACCTTAAAACTATCTCACGTTTTTCACCTTTGCCTTCACAAATGACTATTGTTTTCCATACTCTTTGATAAGTACCTGCTGATGATGTTTGTATTCTAATACCTAGATAGGAGGGATATAAATTGATGTTTAATGAAAATTCTTTCAAAGTTACTAAAGGGGGAAAATGTGAAGTATGAATGTATTTTATGCTTATTATTTTGTCTTTTGGTTTATATAGTGTAGTCACTAGAATAGAATTTTGCATGACCCAGTGGAAACTTCCATCATGACACCTTTTAGTTAAGGGTGTGTCATCTATCACGACACCCACTTCTTTGTCTACTTCTTCCCGCCTTAAGTTTGTACCTAGGTCACATGACCCTTTGTTAATAAAACCAGCTCAACTGTTGGAGGGAGGCAGGGATTGGAACTGGTCAGGCAAGGAGATGGACTCATCTCCAAGCGCTGGCTCCTCCCAACCCCTCCCTCAGCTGATGTCTTTGAAAATCTCATCAAGCCGACTCTGCGTGTGCTACCTCTGATCCGAAGTTATTGAATGTATATGGTTCTAAACCTGACACACGCATACACGCATACACGCATACACACATACACGCATACATACATATACATACATACATATACAAATCTCTCCCTCTCTCCCTCTCTCCCCCCTCTCTCTCTCTCTCTCTCTCTCTCTCTCTCCCTCTCTCCCCCCTCTCTCTCTCTCTCTCTCTCTCCCTCTCTCTCTCTCTCTCTATATATATATATATATATATATATATATATATATATATATATATATACATATACATATATATATATATATATATATATATATATATATATATATATATATATATATATATATATATATATATATATATATATATATATATATATATATATATATATATATATATATATATACATACATATGTTTGTATAGTACGCAGTCTAGCTTTGAATGCTAGCGGCAGGATTTCTTTTGTAAATACAGCCGAAATGACGGCGAGTACCGAATTAGTGTGCTCGCATACTGGGTTTATTGAAGAACTGGGTGTATTAAGAACTCTAAATCCCAGCAGTCACTGCACGCCGGAAATAGAGTCAGTAGTTGTCAGCGCTATTGTAATTCGATATTCATCCAAATATAAATATATAAATATGTATACTTGTATATGGTATGTGTATATGTGTATACGTGTATACGTGTATATACGTGTATACGTGCATACGTGTATGTGTATACGTGTATACAAGAGGATAACGCACGACCACTTGCTAAAGTGAAGTAATATATACTACTCGTACTAGCAATCGTTACGCCATTTGCGCTCAGTGAGAGGAAAAAAAACACTGAAAAAAAATGCAAAGCTCCGCCCGGTGCTCATAGTTATCTATTTATACACGAAAGAGGTGCGGCAAAAAAGACATTGCGCTAAAATCATGAACAGCCTCTCATGTCTTGGCCACCTGGCTTAATCCTATCTTGAAATTTGTCTCGTATCTAGAGATAATTATTTGCTCGAAATTGTACTCGTATTTCAAAATACCTGTATGTCGAGGGACCACTGTACTGTCTGCAGAGCTTATTACTCATAAATACCCAAAGGTTACGTAACATATTACAATTAAAAATGGTTACCATATTTTTTCGCATAAAAGCCGCTTTTTCGGACAAAAAAATGATGCATATATGCGCAAAAAAAAGAAAAAAGGAAAGAAAAATGGTGTCATGACAAAATGGTGTTGCCGCGTGATGTCACGACGCAAGCAAATTCCGTCGATACTTAATAGAGAAAATAGAGAAAAGATAAACAGATAAAACCCTAACAAAATTTATTTTTACGTCTATGAATGAAATTCAAGAAACTAAAACGTACGTATCATAAAACATGAAAAAACTCACTTCTCGCTCAGGGCACAGCCATCTTACCTAGCACGATGACGTATAAACCTAGTTACACGTGTTCTGACTAGCCAGACACGAGTAGCCTTGATTTTGAAATCAAACAAAATTGCAGTTTGATTGTTAGAAATTGCCAATGTTTTCCATTGTTTTTATTAAAAGGCAGGTTGTATCCTTCTTTTTGTCAGGCACCTAGGCGGACAACACAAAATTGCAATAATGGCATTTACCATCAACGTGTTCAGCATTCACTCTAAAGATATCTGGCACCAATGAGCGCTTTGAATGGGTAACATGTCTAGACCCCGAATTTAAGATAACCAACACTTATTCAGTCGTAGTTCAGTCATAGTGCAATGCAAAAATCACTGTCTTATACTAGGGCCAATAAAAAAGACCTAAAGGATTATTGACTGGGTTGTTATGTTACATCCAGCATTTGTTTATTACTTACTGACCGCATAAATTTACCATTGTAAATTAGCCACTCTCCACGGTTGTATCTTGCATTATGGAGAGAGAAGCCAAATAAGAGTGACTACAGTAATCCCTTGATTATCGTGGCTAATGTAGACCAGACATGACCGCGATAAACAAAAAACCACGAGGTAGGGTCACCCCTATTGTTTTTTACTTCAGTGCTAAGACCTAGGAGCAAGCGGAGGACAGGTTCCGCTTACAGGTTTGAGCATGGATTTTCACATTTTAATGAACTTTAGAAATATATATATATATTTTTTTTACTTCAGTGCTGAGTTCTAGTAGGAAGTGGAAGACAGGAGTGGCTTCCGCTTGCGAGTTTCAGTGTGGATTTTCACATAATGAACTTCCCCAAAAAATTATATTAACGAAAAAAAACTTTCACCCAGACAAAAAACACAATGTAGTGAATCCGCGATAGTTGGAGCCGCAATCTAGGGTTTAGTGTAATATGTAAAACAAATAACTCAAAAAGAAGGAAATGAACTTTTTTAAATGGAACAAAAACAATGAACAGAGCCTAGCTTTTTCTCTTACCTCATATCCTTTGGACAGCAGAAACTCTGCCAGGTATGACCCGTCCTATAAATAAATAGAAAATTGTCATTCATCTACTCACTGCCCATTGTTTACAATATGATTAAGTAATTACATTGGCTGTAATTATCAGACAATATCGAGAGAGTCGCAATAAGTAGCATGCCGGCAAGAAATAAAACCAGTTACTCAAGCGGTCAGGGCAATACAAAAATTGAATTTAGTGCACAGAGAAAACGCACCGACCGATTGGGCGCATCGACCATTTTAGAGAAAATTTTAGGACTTTTGAGTGCGCCCTACAGGTGTGAAAATACAGTAGGTTCAATAGTAAAGCAACACACATTCTTCATTGCGAGCAAAGGTTTAATAATGTGAAACTAATAATCTTGACACATATCAATAAGTAATATGTTCTCATACATTTACTTCAGTCTTGGTACTATAAATGATCATCTTTGCACTACGTTACCATTTCATGTTTGCTCTAAAACACCATGGCTGCCTCTATTGCATGCTGCTAACAGCAATAGTCACTTTCCTACATCATTTCACTTTTATTGTATATAATTTTGGATGTTAATTTATGTGTGCACTTCATCGGGTTTAAAGGGTTAAATCTCGATTCACTTTTATGATGACAATTAAGGCATTCAATTGAATTCAGTGCAGCACATACAGTTTTCCCCTCTTGATGGTCTGTTCTATGGCTGGTTCAAATAATACTTAGGTGTGAATTATATACCGAAAAGTAAAGTACATTTGGCAGAGTCAGTTAAATGATTGGCAGATCCTTTACACAGACATGAGCTGCAGCACTTGCAATATCGGATTAGGAACAGAGACTAATTGCTAAAGATGGGAAGCCTCAGCGCCACTGTTATCACATCTTTGAGACAGAATGGTTCCTGGAGGAAAGTCACTTTGAGTCAAAGCAGATGCAAAACGGATGGATAGGGCTTAGGCCTTTACCTCAGCCTGAGCAAGAACTTGATCAATAGTAACTGTTTTTGATGATATATTTTACAGTACCCACGAAATACTTCAGAAGTGGCTATGCTGCATCTGCATCACGTCTATAAAAACATCTTAGGCCACATTTTATCAGTTCCGAATTTTTCTGCAATCAATACAGTGTTCTCTCGGTTACCACAGTGTTATGTTGGTGCATACAAACAAATCAAATACAGTACAAAAACTGCAAATGTAATAAATGTAAACTTTTAACAGAAAACTCAAAAATTCAAAAATATCATAGCAGTCCGGATGGATGTTCCGCAGTTCTTTTGCGCGTAAGAAACATCGTTAGGGGGAGTTGTGAACGTTGTTTTCTTTGGTCGGTGAAGATGCTCCTGTAAACAGGCATGACATCATCGATACGATTGCTGAACTCGACGGCCCTCACCATGTTATCATCCATTTCTTTGGCCTTTTTTTGGAGGTCTTTTCAGCATTGAAGAGTTCCTGCAAATTATGCAAAGTAAGGCCACGTTCGTCAGCTTCTTCACCCTCGTCGTCGGCAGCAGACTCGTCTTCCTCCTCACTCGCCGACTTGTTTCATTTCCTGTAGGTCCTCCTCTGTCAGTGGTTCTGAGTGACAGTCGATGAGATTTGTAATCTCATCAGCTGTCATATGCGAGAAGCTCACTTTTTCGATAATTGTCAACATCTTTCGCTTTTTCTTCGGCTCACTAGATGCACCAAGAGATGGAGAGCGTTTGGGAGGCATCACTAAGGGCTTCACAAAACTTTTACGCTTAGCTTTAGCCTGGCGAGAAGCGTGATGTATGCTAGCAGGAGACAAGCGTGGACTGAAAATGGGCATGGGGAGAAGCTTGGGCTTCCGTGGTGAATGGGCCAATGGGGAGTCGAGTATTCAGTGAGCATTCAGCTGGCCAATCAGCTTGCGTTTATGCCCGTGATGCCCCGTGATGCTTTGCGCATACGTGCATTCTTTGTGTTTGAAAATTTTGTAAAATGATGCAATTACTAATTCTAATTGAATATTTTGTTTCCACATCTTGTAAAATGATGTAATTTATACTTTTAATTTAATATCTTTAATTTTTTTTTCCTGAAAAAAATTCTCTGAAGCTCTGAGTTCGCGGTAGCTGAAGCGCGAAGAAGCAAGGGAACACTGTTTAAGGAAATTATGGAGGCACTCACGAGTACACACTAATTCAGTGGCAATCTCACGACGTGAGCTCCACAAAAACATGAATGTGCCATGTCCCACCGTGACTAACTCGTGTGAATAAACGATGGATAATGGAACCTTTATTTCTCAGTTTTATCATGAAACAAATAATTAGATTGATATTGTCACAAGTTTTTGTTTTTTTCTGCATGAGGACTTTAGTAAATAAATGGTAAGACCTTGGAAAATAAAAAGTCAATATTTTGTTTAAACGAAAATATTGTTAATGACAGAATATTGAATTAAAAATCATATTTTATGAAATTAAAGAAAAATAAGACATATTTCATAAAATTACCATATATTAACTGTTAGGTTCATTAATAATTATACTTTAATATAATTATAAAACAATACAAGGGAGACATCTGATTAATTAAGAACATCAATTAATTTTGGCATCGCTGATCATAATCTTCCAAGGAGAGTTCATTCTGACATCATCCTCGTCACAAATGAATTGGCGAGCGGCAATTTCACCATTTAAGGCTTCAAATCAAACCAATTAAAAGGTTATTGATTAATCCAATTGCGTAAGCAAAAACAACAACTGCAACAATCATCGCATATCAGGTATTCATTAATGACAATCATTCAAAAACAACTCCATTGGAAATTAAACAAACAAGCCTCCATTCGGCAAAACAATTCTATAATCAAGCGAAAACGAGCGTCATGATTTACGACAATATGCGATTAATCCTGGAGGGTTGGTTGATAGCGATCAGGCTCTATCTAAAATGTATTTATTTTTAAGTGTTCTCAATTAATTAATTATGTCTTTTTTGGCATTCCATATAGCCATACAAGTTGGTTATGGAAAAGAATACAATTGGACTATTCACAGTGTTAGTAGCGGTCTGTGCATTTTCTCGTAGCGCCTTCAACGAATCAATTCAACCCTCAAAAACGATTTTATGGCTCTAAAACCTTGTGTGCGGTCGATTGGTCGCCAGTCTTTTGGTCGCCGTCTTTTGGTTGCTGTTTTTTTGGTTGCGACCAAAAGACCGACGACCAAAAGACCGGCGACAAAACAAGGTAAAGCAACACGGTCTAAGCATCAATAAAAGCCAACAATGGTCATGAGCAGTTTCACTGAGCCGACATGTGAGTTTATAAGAGTTTGTATGTACATGCGTTGTCCCCTTAAGAAGCTACGTTAATCAGGGTCTTAACAAGTTCTCCAACAAAAACAATAAAAGTCCGGGAAATTTGGAGTTTTTCTTTAGCCTAATAATTACTAGAGCATTTAGTATGACTAAATAGTAATTTGCAGTTTGTATTTAGGGAATTTGAGCAACGGTTTGAATGGTAATTATCAATAACCTTCCGGGCGACCAAAAGACTGGCGACCAATTGACCGTGTACCAAAACCTTGACTGCAGCTACAGCTGCGACACATAAAAAAATATTCAATAAATCAATGCACAAAAATGTGGTAAAATCAACTTCCTAGCAGCATTTAGTGGTTAAATACAAACACTGGAGGTTTTCAGATATCAGAACTTGGCCCACAAAATATTGAAATATTATTTAGTAGAGTACAGTGTTCCCTTGCTACTTCGCGGTTCAGCCACCGCGGACTCAGAGCTTCGCAGATTCTTTTTTTGTTGAAAAAAATAAATAACAAATACAAATATTACGTTGAGACAACATATTTTACAGTTTTTTTTGTTATAACATGAATTTCACTCTCTTTACCCGCATTCTATATGGTGTACTATATACAAGGGAGGGGGAATAAACTAAAATAAAAATAAAAAAACATAATATTTTAATTAAATTCAAATTAAGCATTTTGGAAAGGGAATCCCTACTTCGCGGAAATTCACTTATCGCGGGTGGTCCCGGTCCCCATTAACGGCGATCACCGAGGGAACACTCTACAGTAATCCCTCGCTACTTCGCGCTTCAGCTATCGCGGACTCAAGAGCGTCGCAGATTTTTTTCAGGAAAAAAAATAATAAAAAATTCAAAGATATTAAATTAAAATTATAAATTACATCGTCTCACAAGGTGTGGAAACAAAATATTCAAGTGGAATCAGTAATTTCATCATTTTATAAATTTTAAAACAAAAAATGCACGTATGCGCAAAGCATCATGCGGGATCACGGCCGCATCACGGGCATAAGCGCGCAAGCTGATTGCTCACTGAATGTACTCGACTCCCCGTTGGCCCATTCACCACGGAAGCCCAAGCTTCTCCCGATGCCCATTCTCAGTCCACGCTTATCTCGTGCTGTACAGTACGCTTCTCGCCAAGTTAAGCGCAAAAGTTTTGTGAAGCCCTTCGTGATGCCTCCCAAACGCTCTCCATCCCTTGGTGCTTCTAGTGAGCCGAAGAAAAAGCGAAAGATGTTGACCATTACCGAAGGAGATGCAGCCTCTGCAGACGGAACAGCAGCTTAAAAAACGCTCTGATTGGCGCAGTCTAGCATCCCAGCCTACCTCATCCATCACCCCCGACAACCGACACACACAACCGCCATGGGATCTCCCGCCCCCCACCCAAGCCATCTACACACCAACAAACAAGACGATGCCGCAAGAAATACAACTGTCAGCCGCAGCGGCAACGATCGAGTCAAACGCATCCAACGCCGAACTCCTGCTTTTCACCGATGGTTCGACACGTGAAGGCACGTCGGATGGCGGAGCCGGCCTCGTCGTCCTCAAAAACGACCAAGTGGTACATGAATGGCATGCCCCCACGGGTGTCCATAGCAGCTCCTTCCACTCAGAGGGAGTTGCCCTTGCCGAAGCTCTACGCTGGCTCACCACTACAACCTGGGAAGTAGCCACGATCGTCTGTGACTGCAAGTCCCTGGTTGCAGCCGTCTCCAACCCCTTCCCAACCGACGCGGTCATCATCGACCTACAAAAGACGGCAGCAGACCTGGCAGTCGATAAGCAATTGTCGATTATCTGGGTCCCCGGCCACTGCAACCTACGTGGAAACGAACTTGCAGACGCCCAGGCGAAACTCGGGTCAAACATGCCTCAACCCAAGGTTGCGCCAGATGCTGCCACCCGTCGAGCCATCATCCGTCGCGAGTGCCGACCTCCTCCAATCCAGCACACGCGACTCCAGGAAGTCTTTCAACGAGGACCCGATGAACGGCGAGAAGTGGAACTCTCTCGGGCTGAAGCTACGGACCTAGCCCGATTCCGATGCGGCCATCATACATCCCTACGACGGTGGCAACACCTCACGGGGAAGACAGAAGATCCTCGCTGCAGATTATGCGGCGAGGAGAAGGAATCGTCGGAACATCTCTGGCTGCGGTGTCCGGCACTGCTCGCAGAACGACACCAACGTCAGATCGGTCAAACAATGTCAGAACTCGTCTCCCTCCCCAAGGCAGTCTACCGCATCTGAGGACCATCCTCAGGTGGCTGAGGTGATTAACAACAACAACAACAGCAGCGAGGCGCTATGTTGAGGATGTGTTTCCGGGAATGATAGAAGAAAATGTCTATGTCCCGGAGCAAGTTTTCAACATGGATGAAACTGGACTCTACTGGAAGAGGATGCCGTCCCGAACCTTTCTCTTCAAGGATGAACACCAGAAGACAGGTTTCAAAGCCCACAAGCATCGAGTGACTCTGCTCTTGTGTGGCAATGCAGCAGGATTCATGCTGAGGCCCGGCCTGATCTACAGGTCACTGAATCCTCGCGCGTTGAAGAGCAAGAACAGGGCCTTGCTCCCAGTCTACTGGATGTCCGACAAAAAAGCATGGATCACCAAGGCCCTCACACATGACTGGTTCTTCAACTCCTTCGTTCCACAGGTAAAACTTTACTTTACTCATGGACTGTGCAGGAGGACATGCAGCTAATTTGCACCATGAGGGGGTGCAGTTGGCGTTCCTTCCCCCAACACCACTTTCCCCATCCAGCCCATGGATCAGGGGAATATCAGGGCCTTCAAAGCCCTCTACACCAAGGCGACAATGGAGGGTCTCATCTCCTCCATTGAAGAGCCCGACGAGACCTTCAGCAAGTCCTACTGGAAGGACTACAACATAGCCAAATGTCTAACCAACATTCAGAATGCCCTAAAGGGCATGAAAGAACAGACACTCATCTCCAGCTGGAGGAAATTGTGGGCACAGAAAATCACTGAGGACTATGAGGGCTTCACTCCCAACGAAATTCAGCACTCAGCCGTTGATAATGCTGTCAGGCTGCCTCGGTTGGTGCAGACCGAAGGCTTCTCAGACATGACGGCTGATGAGATTATAAATCTCGTCGACTGTCACTCAGACCCACTGACAAAGGAGGACCTACAGGACCAAGTCAGCGAGTGAGCAGGAAGAGGAGCCTGCTGGCGACGACGAGGGTGATGAAGCTGACGAAGGCGGCCTTACTTTACATAATTTGCAGGAACTCTTTAATACTGCCAAAGACCTCCAAAGAAAGGCCAAAGAAATGGACGATAACATGGTGTAACATGGTGAGGGCACCCGAGTTCAGCAATCGCATCGATGAGGTCATGGCTGTTTACAGGCGCATCCTCACCGACCAAAAAAACAATGTTCACAACTCCCCATAACAATGTTTCTTACGCGCCAAAGAACTGCGGGAGATCCATCTGGACTGCTATGATGTTTTTGAATTTCTGCTATGTTTTTGAATGTCTGAGTTTTCTGAATAAAAGTTTACATTTATTACATTTGCAGTGATTTTTTGTATGCACCAACATAACACCTGCATTCTAATGTGGAATAAAACACCTGAATGAACAGCATATTAGCCTGGTGGTGGTTTTGTGCACGTGTTATACGTTTCTATAAGCGTTTTTGATGGCGCCCGCCTACTTCGCGGAAATGCACTTATTGCGGGGGGGTCCCGGTCCCCATTAACCGCGATAAGCGAGGGATCACTGTATAGACGTATTTTACTCGCCAAAAATCCTTTTTAACTGTACACATTATCCATCCTCCTTTCTTTCTTCCTTCTTTTATATTGCCATGCTAATGCTGAAAGTCGAGCCTATCCTGTCGTATTTCTGGCATAGTCCGTCTTGAAAATGGCTTTAAATCAACACAACTATATATTTGCTTGTGCAGCCCACTCCAAGTACAGTTTGATAGCTCTGGTTAATGACTAGCCTTATAGTTGGTGAAAGCGATGACGTATCCCTCCGTCTGCACAAGGCAATGACGTATCCCTACGCCCGCCACAATACATTGTGGCGTTGCCAACTCGAAATCTTATTGGTTAAAGCAAGTCTTATCGACACTTGTTTAAAGCAGCAGAGCCCGCAGAACTGATTGTGAAGGCTTTGAGGCAGATTTCTGACCCTAGCAACAAATAATGACTGAAATGTGATTGGTTAAATGCTTCAAGATGAAAACACACATCTGGAAGCAATCCAACCAGGGGGGAAAGGAAGCTAACAGACAATGTGGAATTATTTAATTGGTATTGATGGACAAAATATAATATGATTCAGATATTTCTGTGTAAAGGCAGCCATTTAACTGTACACAATATCCACCCTCCTTTCTTTCTTCCTTCTTTTCTATCGCCATCGAAGCTCATGATGAATGTCAAACCTGTCACGTCATTTTTCTGGCATAGTGCGTCTTGAAAATTGCTTTAAATCAACACAACAATATATTTGCTAGTGCAGCTCACTCCAAATACAGCTTGGTAGCTCTCGTAGTTAGCGCACTGAAAGTGATGGACACACCTTTTTCCCGCCTGTAACAGGCTTGCTAGCTTTGCTAGTTGACCGCCCTTTTTTAATGATGTCCATTTTCTTCTGGAAAATAGCTTTGTGTGCAAATCTGCAACTAAATCCATTTGTTTTCCTCCGTCCGCCATTGTGGGTAGAGTTTGTGATCTCTGGCTGGCTCACTCTGGTTTTGGCCTGCCTACTCTATGACTAGCCAAATCTTAGTTGGTGAAAGCGATGACGTATCCTTATGCCTGCAAAATGGTTTTGGTGTCACCAAATCGAATTTTGATTGGTTTAATCAACAGTCTTAGACACTTGTTCAATGCAGCAGAGCACACAGAACTGATTGTGAAGGCCTTGAGGCAGATTTCTGACCCGGGCAACAAATAATGGCTGAAATTGTGGAGTATAGAATGTATTATAGTCACTAGGATAGAATTTTGCAGAGCCTAGTGGAAAGTTTCATCATGACACCTATGAGTTTGGGGCGTGTCATATACCAAGACACGCCCATTTCTTTGTTCACCTCTTCCAGTCTAAAGTTTGTACCTAGGTCACATGACCCTTTATACTAAAACTAGATCAACTGTTGGGGGTAGGTGGGGATTCGAACAGGTCAGGTTGGGGGATGGACACATCTCCCAGCGCTGGCTATTCTGACCCGTCCTTCAGCTGAAGTCTTTGAAAATCTCATCAAGCCGACTCTCCGTGTGCTACCTCTGATCCGAAGTTATTGAATGTATATGGTTTTAAACCTAACATTCACTATCAATGGGCTGTTTGCTTTTGTATTCCCTTCAAAATATTCCGAAAATGATGCACACAAATGTCTTTACAATAGGATAACGCACGACCACTTGCCAACGAAAAGTAATATATACTCCTAGTACTAGTGAACGCTACGCAATTCGTGCTGAGTGACAGGAAAAAAAACACTGAAAAAATGCAAGGCTCCGCCCAGTGCTCGTAGATATCTGTTATACACGAAAGAGTTTGTTCGAAATTTTACTTGTTTCTCGAATTACTTGTATTTCGGGTGCTTGTATGTTGAGGTACCATTGTACAGACGCTCCCCTACTTACGAACATTCAACTAACGAACAACGATAAAAACGAACCTGTCTGCACATTGCGTTAATGTCGAAAAATGTTAGCAAGTTCGAGTTTGTACTGCGCGCCTTTTTCCGAGTAGTACTTCTTTCCGCCGTGAGAGCTAAACTCACCCAGCATCCACCTTCCTCTGCCCAGTTCGTTGCAGTGCGGAAGTGCGTGACGTATCTCCAGTGCGCAAATAACCATTTTCATTTTTAATATTAAATATCTCGTGCATCCATAATTCAATATAGTTGTTGAAAAGCTAAATGCTTCAGGTGAGGGAGGTGCAAGGAAGAGGCAAGCCATTTCATTTGAAAGTGGCAATAATAAAGAAGCTTGAGGTGTGTGAGAAAGTGGTGAGCGTTGCACGGGAATACAACTTGAATCGTTCGACTGTCAGTACCTTTTAGAAACAGAAAGATCGAGCAGCAGGACCCAAATATTGAATGTTGGACAAAGGTTGCAAATCAATTGAATGATGCCATACAGTGCTACCGCATTTATGATGAAAACAAGAAGAAAACTGTGCAATTGTCATTAGATAGCTTCTTTCGGCCAGTTTCTAGTAAATCTCTCGCCATCTCTCTAATGTATGTATACAGTACAGTATGTATTCTCTCCATTTTATTAAAAAAAATCAGTACAAACCAATGCTGGTTACTTATACAAGTCTTAAACATACAAATGTACTTATATAAACCTTCAATATACTTATATAGGACTTAAACATAAATTATAATACAAAATATAGCACTGAATCAACTTCAATTTTAACAGTTTCAACTTATGAACAATTTCAACTTATGAACAAGCACTCGGAAGATAGCTGGTTTGTAAGTAGGGGAGCACCTGCGCTAGGATTGACCCACCTTGGTATGAAACTATGAAAAAAAAACTTTATTTAGCTACTGAATCACAAAAACCGTTCTGGGGATTCACATAATAATGTACTTGTGGAGTGAATTGCGTGTTTTATAATCGAGATACTTTATTTTATTTTAAATTATGAGCTATACAGTGCTGTTTTTTGACTGTTGAGTCTTTTTTTAGCAGGGGTGGTCAAGTCCGGTCCTCGAAAGGCCCTATCAAGTCTGTTTTCCACATCTCCCTCCTCTGCAACACATGAATCAAATGACCAACTCATAAGAACGCTCTCCAGAACATTCATACTGATCTCAATTATTTCATTCAAATGCGGAGGGAGACGTGCAAAACAGACAGGATAGGGGGTCTCGAGGACCGGTGTTGGCCAGCCGTTTTTGATGGTTTTAATGCGCTACGAACATACGGAAGTCACCACTGCTTCGCCACTCTTCTGTTTTGAATGGAATTACCATAATGCTTGGACTAAATTGTCGGACTATTTTGTGCGTCCGCTCATTTTACCACGAAACGCTAATGTCCGCTGGCTTGACCGCAATCAAGTATTTGGGTAGTACAATGTTTTAAAATTTCAGAAGTGGGGCGATGCTTTGGTATCTCCCTGTTTTTTTTTTAATATACGTCCTTTTTTTTGATAAAATGACATTCGCTTTGAAGCCACTGCGTTGCATTACGGTAATGCACATTATTGAAACAAGGAAGGATATAAATGCGGGGCTGCTGGCTTGACTTCATTTTTGCATGTGGGGGAGGCTTGGCCTAATAGTGGTCTAATAGAGGTCTAATAGTGCAGCAGTATACACAAAGTTATCAATACAGGTTTGAGAGAATAAGTGTTCAGGTACCTGTCCCGTGATACCAGTGATGACAGCTATTTTCCTTTCCCTCTTGGTGTCTTCCGAGCTAATGCCTGTAGTTTCAGAACACTGAGACATTTTTTCGACGTTTAGATTATTCTCTCTCAACCCTCTGTGTTAAAGTGTTTGGATAGTTTTTACGTGTTTTCCAAATACTTCCCAAAAGCTCTGTTACTGAGAGTAACATTACACGCTGTGCAGTCGAAATACTGGGAAGCAGGAAGAGACCAGAAAATGAACCAATAGCAGAACACGAGTAGAGAAGGTTTACGAAAAAAAATCAGGGCTTCTACAAACAGCGCTATTTCGAAAACAACTTGAAACTACACTAAATTGAATAGCATTTGTTGTTGTTTTATTTTAAATATTTATTTATTTTATTTTTAGATTTAATTACTTCCACCATGGGATTTTTAAAAAAATAGTTTTAAAAAAATAATAATTGTGGCGATTTCACTGATCAAGTGTTTCCCAACCAATGTGCCCCGCGGGAAATTGTAATAAGTCTTACAATTTTAATATTCAGAGAGAAAATAAATATGAATATTGCGAGATTAAAATTGAACTATTACAATGTTAAAATAAAAATACAATGAACACAGCAAGTAAACCATCTTGTAAAAAAAAATGACCATAAAAGCTATGAGCGGCGGTCTGTGGATTTTCTAACGACGCCTTCAGCTGTCTGAATCTATCCAAATCTCAAAAACTATTTTAGGGCTATAAAACTTCTACTGCAGCTACAGCTGCAACACATAAAAAAAAGCATCAATAAAAAAATCATACAATTGAAATATTATTTAGGAATATAGCGATATTTTATTCACCAAAAATCATTTTTACTTATGCACAAAATCCATCCTCCTTTGCTTTCCTCCTTTTCTATCACCATCGAAGGTAATGCTGAAAGTCAAGCCTGTCCTGTTGTATTTCTGGTATACGTTTTTATTTGATTTAGTGCTGAAAATGCACCTTCCCGGTTGTGACAGGTTTGCTTGTTTCGTAGTTGTCCGACCTTTCTTAATGATGTCCAGCTTTCCTTGAAAAGCCCGTCTTGAAAATGGCTTTGACAGTAAATCTGCAAACAAATCAATTTCTTCTCCTCCTTCAGTAATTGTGGGTTGGCAAAACCGCTATTAAATCAACACAACAATGTATTTGCTTGTTCAGCTTGATCCAGATACAGTTTGGTAGCTCTGGCTAGTCCACGCTATCACTAGCCAATCATAGTTGGTGAAAGCGATGATGTATCCCTACGCCTGCTAGAAGGCAATGGTGTATTCCTAAGCCTGCGAGAAAGCATTGTGGTGTCGCCAACTTGAAATCTGTTTGGTTAAAGCAACAGTTTTATCGACGCTTGTTTTATGCAGCAGAGCCTGCAGAAAGGATTGTCAAGGCCTTAAGGCAGATTTCTGACCCTGGCAAAAATATATTGGCTGAAATGTGATTGGTTAGATGCTTAAATATGAAAACACACACGTGGAAGTAGCGCAACCAGGAAAAAAAAGCAATGAGAGGAAGCTGACAGAAAATTTGGAATTATTCATAGACAAAAGATAATTAACATCAGTCTGTGGTTCAGATATATTTTTAGGCCAGCAGAGAAGGCCTCACAGGCCCTGACGGTCCACCACTGTAAACTATATAAGCATTTAGCTAAAAATGTTTTATCTATTATTGACTAATATGCCACAGAAAATTAGAACTTATTTTGCAAGAACTCTGAGGCCACAATGTCCACTTTTAAAAATCTCCTTTTTCTGAGTGCCTTCTTTTGACACCAATGAGATGTCCAAATCATTTAAACTGGGTGATTTTTTTCAATACAAAAGTGTTAGCTCAAAAAAAGTTGCACTAATCCGCCGTTTTTTTGTTTTAGTGTGTCTTCTGCTTGATGGAATACATCAACAAAAACAATATAACCAGTGTTTTCCACTTCAGTGAGACAGTATGGGGTGGTCTCCAGATTGTATTTGGATGTCTACGCCACTTGACACTATGAAATGTCATCTTTGTCTGTCCAATAATGTTATACATTCTCATAATTTCTTTAACGACAATTTATGACCATTAGAGGGGAGATCTTCAGCCCGATCATGAACCCGACATGACCTGACCCAAAACTCTGGTCGGATCGGGCCTAAAATGTCAATCATTACTTCAGGTTCGGGTCAGGACGGGATTCTTTCTCGCTGAAAAAAAAAGTATACTAAGATGATGTGTGGTCTCTCTCGATTACTTTTTTAAATAATGTTTTTTTTGAATATTGTTTGTAAATGTATGTACCAAAATGATCTGTGGATACTGAAATGAGGAATACTTGTTAAAAATAAAAGAATTTGGAAGGTGCTGTAATGTAATTGCAATTGGAGTCGCAGAGCCAGAGCATACTCTGTGTATGTCACATGAACGCCGCCCACTTAAAAGTATTCCTCTTCGCAAGTCCGCATCTATTCCAGCCAGAAGGATAAACTAAGGACATGACAACTGAAAAGACAAAGAGGGTAAGTGATAGGTTCATTAATAATTACACTTCTCTATAATTATCAATCACTGCAGGCAGACATCTTATTTAATTATTTACATTTAATTAAATAATTTGCATCTCTGGTAACAACCTTATAAAGGTAGATACATCCAGACTTCCTCCCAATCTCCAAAGGACCTCCCCGAACAGTAATTTCTCGTACGCCTTTAAAGCCATAAATCAAAACAATTACAAGGTTATTGATTAATCCAACATGCGTAAGCAAAAACAACATCTGTAACTATAATAACAATTAAGGTATTTAACAATAATAGAAAGAGGAACCTAAAAACAAACTCTGTTTGAATCAAAACAATCACGCCTTCATTTGGCATAATAATTACATAAAGAAGCGCGAAGTGCGTCATGATGTAGGAACACGATGCAAGTGTTCCTGGAAGTGATTGATATCCATCTGCTGGTAGCAAGAGTCCTTGACGACGCTGCAAACCCAGATCAACAGTCCTCGGAACCCGGGACTGAGTGAAGTGTCAGATAAACAGTCCTTGTGAGAGGACTAGGTGACTGGTTACGACCCTGGGTTCTCTTCGGACAATTGGAAGAATGGTTTAACAAAGAAATTATTAAATACACATATCTATAATAGTATTACAGAATAAACCCAACAGTAAGAGAGAGGGGTGGGATAGCTTCGAATTGATTGTTGGATATGCGACAGAAACTTGTGCTGGCTTAACTGAATGTAGGGAAAATGGTGCTTTGCTTTTATACGAGAGCAAAAAGACTGGCACTTCAATGTCGACCAGGCATTTAAACATTTGAAATCGTCGAACGTCTATATTATAATATAAAAGATGTAAATGTTTACAGATACATCTCGCTACTTCGGTTATCACTGCTTTGCTACATCGCAGATTTTTTCTGGAGAATTTTCAGAAAAAATATTCATTCATTTATCTTCCATTCAACCCATCCTCGAAAGGGTTGCGGGGGTGGCTGGAGCCTAACACAGCTGTCTTTGGGCGAAAGGCAGACTACATCCTAGACTGGTCGCCAGGCTGTCGCAGGGCACACACAGAGAGAAACGACCATCCGAACTCCTAATCATACCGCCGCTTGTGGGAATCCAGTGGGTCTGCCGTAACAAAGGTAGACGAGGGAAGTTCTGCAGCACGAGGCGGCTTATTTTCTTGTTCTTTTTATCTTTTATTTTTGTAATAGTTCATAAAAAAAATTAAAATTCATGCTGAAACTCGCAAATAGAAGCAACTCTGTCTTCCGCTTGCTACTAGGACTCGGCACTGAAAAAAAAAAAAATTTAAGTTCATAAAAATGTGAAAATCCACGCTGAAACTCGTAGCCAGAAAGCCCTCTTGCTTCTAGGACTCAGCACTGAAGAATTAAAAAAAATAAAAAAATTTATAGGGGTGACCCCTCTTCACGGATTTATACTTTTTGCAGGGGTACCGAAACCCCATTATCTGCGATAATCCAGGTATTATTTTTGTTACAAAAGGCAGGCTTTAATTTGTGACCATGAATCGCACCTCCTCCTCCCAACTCGGCAGTCCCAAATTCTTACAAATAAAATATCAAATTTCGGGTTTGCTTCGGGCTCGGTAATACAAATCAAGTTAATTCGCCGGAACGATGATTTATTTTATGACAGGTGCCCCCCTACTTTCTGTCCTGAACCCTGTAGATGTTATTTTTTGTATAGTCTCCAATGAACAGCACGGCTGGCTCATTCTATTCGTGAATTATTTTATTCTCTCAAGTGGACAGAAGAAGGTACAAACTTGACTCCAAGAAAATAAAATGATACAAACAAAATCAAGAAAATTAGAAAATAGGGAAAATTGTACAAATTAAAACAGACCGAGCTGGGTTCATCTCAGGAAAAAATTGCTCCGGTCAGGCACAGAAAAAAGGTAAAGTCTAAAAGAAAAGTTCCTCTTGTCTCTCACAAGACTCCTTCCTTTATCCTGTCTCTGCCAACACACAACTTGGTTTTAGCAACTATATTTTAACAAAAAGCGTGTCTGTGGCCAGCCTTCCCCAGACAAGGAGACTAGTTTGGGACCAAAGCTGTGATCTCCCTGCCTCTCTCGACAGTCAGGAACAAGGCCACAATTCCTCCTTTCGGCCATCTCTACTGAGAAGATTGAATTTGGCTATGTCCTGTCTCCTAACCAGGAGACAACTAAAAACCTACTTATTTAAAACAAGAATACGTGTGATTATCTGTAAACCTTATAAGGCGTGATTTATTGATGGATGGTTGAATAGATAAGTTAAGATTCTCATGCTTCGTTTTTTCCAAACCGTGCATCGTAGAGAGTTGAATTTTCATATGGTGTCCAGAAACGACTGTTAGATCATAATAGATGATTGCATTTCTTCACCTTCTCCTTGTAAACTCAACCTTTGTATTTGTTAAAGCTGAAAGCAGAGTTGATGTATGTATTTTTACATGATGTCCCTAAACGCGAGTTCCCAGGTGCGGGAAAACTGTCTTCTTTCCATGTTGACTACGCCTTGCGGTAGATATGTCCCTGCTCTCTTGTGGGCTTCATGTATACCCTTGATTAGCCTTGATTTATTTGCATTTCGAGGTGTAGCTGTCTTTGGGCACCCTGTGCTTTGTAAACAGGGCATGGATACAGAGTTATGGGTGCAAGTTGATGGTTGTCGTTAACACAATCAAATGATTGTAAATGTCCATTTAACGTTTTTCTGCTGCTTGGTTGATTTGGGTAATTCGTGTTGGTGGTTATTGTTTCCAATGGGGTTGGGCTGACTGTGTGGGTGCTGCTGCCTTGTTTTTTGGTAAATAGTAAACTTCATTTTAACCTTAGCTCTCTCCAGAATATTCATGTTTTCCTCGTGCCCTGAGATTGGTTGGCCATCACTTTTCAGTATATTCATGAAAGACAATTCTATTTCTACATATTTCTTAAACTGATATTGTGTGCTACTTTGTTTGTCGTATTTCTGGCATACGTTTTTATTCGACTGCTGAAAATGTTCGTTCCCGGTTGTGACAGGCTAGCTTGCTTTGGAGTTGTCCGAACTTTCTTAATTATGTTCAGCCATTGCAGGTTGACAAAACCGCTATTAAATCGACACAACAATGTATTTGCTTGTGCAGGTCGCTCCAGATACAGTTTGGTAGCTCTGGATAGTCCACTCTATGACTATCCAATCATAGTTGGTGAAAGTCATTATGTATCCCTATGCCTGTGAGAAGGCCATGGTGTCACCAAATCGAATTTTGATTGGTTAAAGCAACAGTCTTATTGACACTTTTTTAATGCAGCAGAGCCTGCAGAACTGATTGTGAAGGCCTATAGGCAGATTTCTAACTCTGGCAACAAATAATGGCTGAAATGTGATTGGTTAAATGCTTCAATATGAAAACACACATCTGGTAGTAGTGCAACCAGGGGGAAAAGCAATGAAAGGATGCCAACAGACAATTTGTAATTATTTAATAAGTATTCATGGTCAAAATATAATTAACATCAGTTTGTGATTCAAATATTTCTTAGGCCAGCAGAGAAGGCCTTGAAGGCCCTGACGGCACACCACTTTCTGGATCATACCTGTATATAATTGTATACAAATGTTCATTTCTCAACAAACCCATTTTTCAAAAGAGAATTTATTTTATAGCGCAACAACTGTCTTTTGGTTCTAAACAAGCAGGTGGGACCTATGCTAAAAATATATATTTCTCTTCACCTCTCAACTATATATCAAGCAGAACCATCTATGGCTTTTGAGGATAATTTTGATTTGAATGGATTTATTCCAGGTTGGAAAATCTAAATTGCCCCTAGATATGAGTGTCAGCGTGAATGGTTGTTTGTGTCCTTGTGCCCCGAGATTGGTATGTCATCAATTCAGGGTGTCCACTGCCTTGGGCCTGAAGTCAGTTGGGATATGGTCCAGCACACTCTGAGACCATAGTGAGGATACAGCGGTTCAGAAAACGGGGGAAAAAAGAATAACTTTCATTGTCAGATTATCATTAAGATATGTGATCGTGTTGCTCCCTTATGCATTTCACTGACCTAAAGCAGCTGCATCTTTACTACAACCAATTTTTTGGTCAATGCTTAATCCATAACAGAGCTTTTGTTCACTGTCACCAAGCACCCTCTAAAAATGCTGGGGGAGACATGTAAAAAGAAAAAAAGCTTCATCTTATTTTAGATCAATGCCATTGTGTACAAGTGTGTTTGAAAAAGAGTCATTCTAATTTCTGTAGGTAAGCCATAGTACTGAAGGACAACCAAAATTCTGTGGACTTCCTTTTTTGTTTTTGGAGTCAACAAAGCACGTGAAAATGATATGCCATTCATGTTATCTCGCAAGGTACACTACTGGTTTGTGTCATATGTTGTCAATATTTTTTGGTCATCCATGATGATGATAATTTCAACACAAAGAAACCACATTCACATGGAAAAGCATGGAACAGTACATAATGAAATATTTTGCTGACATGCCAAGAGGCATACATTTTCGTGTTGTTGTCATTAGTTCAAGGAATGTTCAACACTAAATTATAGAAAGCTTTATTGTGTGCTTTATTTCCACATAGTCTACATTTATTAAAATAATTATACAAAATAATTATTTTAAAATAAGTTAATTCAAAATGACAAAGCTTTTCTGTTCAAAATGTATGTGCATGTGCCCGTGCCTGTACACCTACACATACACCTACACCTATACATACAGATTCACATAGACATTCATATACATATACACACACACACCTGCACATAACCTCTCTCTCTCTCTCTCTCTCTCTCTCTCTCTCTCTCTCTCTCTCTCTCTCTCTCTCTCTCTCTCTCTCTCTCTCTCTCTCTCTCTCTCTCTCTCTCTCTCTCTCTCTCTCTCTCTCTCTCTCTCTCTCACTCTCTCTCACTCTCTCTCTCTCTCTCTCTCTATATATATATATATATATATATATATATATATATATATGTATATATGTATATATGCTTATATGCATATATGTGTATATATGTATAAATGCATATATATATATATATATATATATATATATATATATATATATATATATATATATATATATATATATATATATATATATATATATATATATATATATATATATATATATATATATATATATATATATATATATATATATATATATATATATATATATATATATATATATATATATATATATATATATATATATATATATATATATATATATATATATATATATATATATATATATATATATATATATATATATATATATATATATATATATACACAGTTTGTGATCGAAACAAGACTGCAATGAATCTGCAATGAATGCAAGGCACAATCTGCTGAAATGCCGAGATGAGACGAATCTTGCACTTACAGTACAGACTGGTATCAAACAATTCAATAAATGAACATCACAATAAAGAACAGTCATAAACTAAACATTAAATAAACATAGGTAGTATTGTGTTCTAAGGGACGGGTGGGCAAATATTCCACACAGGGCCACAGTAGGTGTGGGTTTTCTGTCGAACCCTTCCTGAGAACATATTTTCACCAATCTGGTCTCTACATGTGTAATCAGTGGATTACAACCAGGCACTTCTTGTTTCCCCAGAAACCTCATTGGTTCAACTGTCCGTGCTTGGTTGGTTGAGAAAAACAACCTGCACCCACAGTGCCACGTGAGGACCGGTTTGCCTACCCTTGTTCTAAGGCCTACTACAGGCTCCTGAGGAAAAGTTTGATACTTTTGTGTTAAGTAACATGTATCTCGAGCTGATTAATCATTGGCATGTCTAGTTGTTGTTGTTTTTTTTTGCAAAATATATTCATTCATCGATTCATTCATTTTCCGAACCGCTTTACTCTCACTAGGTGTTAGGTTTACCATTATTATAAATTTGCTTGAAATATACAGTGCTTGCAATGAATATTATTGACATTAGGACAAGGCATTTTAATACATCTCTTGCAAGAGAAATGCTCACTCCAAAGTTTAACCAAAAAAACTTTGGAGGTCACTCCCCTTTCACACCTGGGCTTCTTGAGACTGTAGTTCACATCAAGAGAACAGTAAAAAAATTTGGGAAGCATCGGCTTCTGAAGATGGTTCTTAACAAATTCTTGGGATTTCTACATTTGTCTTGGGAAGTGTGGCTTCTCAAGATGGTTCACATCAAAACTCTCTTGGGAAGATTCGACAGACCTAATAGTTTTGAGAACTGAGAAAAATTGTTATGAGACTCTAAATAATGTTTAGACGTCCGTGATGCATGTTGTTAAATCTCATGAATATATCAGCAAAAGCGACATCGGGGTCTTCAGAATCATCTGACCGGAGACACAGGTGGATCGGTTCTCTTCTTGCAGGAATAAGGTGAATTTGGGAATACTTATTGGTTAACCTATCACTAGGGTTGCGGGGGGTGCTGGAACCTTTTCCAGCCAATCAGCCTACAATGCATGTTTTTTTGGAATGTGGGAGGAAAAAGGAGTACCCGGAAAAAATCTACGCAGGCCCGGGACAACATGTAATCTCCATCCAGGTGGACCTACCTGGATTTGAAGCCGACGTGCTAACCACTCAAGCCGCCGGGCCGCCTTGCTAACCACTCAAGCAGCCGGGCCGCCTTGCTAACCACTCAAGCCAGGCCGCTTTGCAAAGTATATATTATATAGAAAACTACAATAATATGTTCAACAAAAACCGGGCCGCCTTGCTAACCACTCAAGCCAGGCCGCTTTGCAAAGTATATATTATATAGAAAACTACAATAATGTGTTCAACAAAAACTAAGTGTTATGTTTCCTCTTACAATTCAAGTTTTCCTAAGACTTGTCCATAAAGTGAAGGAAAGCGAATTCCAAAAATATCTAAGATCAAAATTGTAGTAACATTCAATACGTTTGCTTCACGTTACTTAAAAACAAAACAAAAGTGGCATGCATGCAAGAAACCGGAAGAATGAAAATCTTTTTGGCAGGGTACATTGTAGTGCACAAATTAATTCCGGAAATCAGGCAGTACTCTTTAGAATGGAGTCTTTTTTCTTTAACCTTGTGATTGGGACAGTGCAGAGATAACATTCAAAGATAGCAGGTGGGAGCAGGAACACATATCACCTGTGCAAAAGAACATAGGGTGTACATTTTTATAGTTTTAAATTGCTAGGCCAACACTATCTTGACTTAGTTGGTATGTCAAAAAAATACATGTTCCAGTATCACTTCAACTTCTGGCTACTAGAGGAAGATGAACTTGAGTTACGAACACAACACAGTGAACGGTGTAGGAAATGAAAGCATAAAGACAGCTTAGACATGAAACTGCACAAAAATAACCCATTGATGAAATTGGAACAACATTGTGGAAGCTCCTAGTTGTTTAAAAGATCCACTGATAATAAGCATTCTTCCCATTTTAGCAAAATAAGGACGAAGAAAAATTAGATGGGTTGGGCCTTTGTATGAAATGAGTTATAGAAACCTACAGTATATTCCCCATTTCATAATTTTGCAGCTGACTGTTCATGGTGTCAATTTGATTTTAACTGCATGAAACGTGATAATCTATAAATATCATTCTATTGACTTTCCTCATGAATAATTTAAAGGTGTAAGTTAAAAAAAACGTGAGTGAGATGGGCCTGGGAGTCTTTTTGACTGGGATCATGAGTTATTTTACAAAAGTGGGAGAGGATTTATTTTGTGACTCAACCCAGGATTGGGATAAAATGGGAGGTTTTCCCCAGATGTAAAATGCAACAGCAGTGAAAATCCACTCCCTATTCATGCTCTAACAGACACATTAGTAATTCATGTTTCAGACCTAAAACATTTCACCACCAAAATCCCATTTTTTTTTCAATTTTGTCTCTTTCTTTATCTTTAAAATCATTAATTATATATACATTATATATGCTGCGGTTAGTCACCATATACACGAGAGATCCTAAATATTCCCCCTTAGTGATTATATTCATCAAGAAAGTCAATTTTATCTGTATTTTATTATTAAAATTGTAATCTCTCCTTGCCGTCAATAAACTCTATTAGAGATCATCGATTAGAAAAGATAATCTATGCTAATGTGGGTATAGTAGGCAGGAAGACAGCAATTCACAAGCCATAAATATACAGCAGTATTGGTCCAGTGATGTCAAAAGGGATGTTGGAGGCTTTTTCTAAAAAAATAAAAAAAGGAGTTGATATCTTGTTTGGTAAAAGCAAATGAGCTTAAAATAATGTTGTCATTGCAAACAAAGAAATAGTTGCCAGCCATTGGTTTGGAGAGCAGAAGATGAGCTCACCTGTCTAGCACTCTGGAGAGGGTGGTTGAGTAGAGTTAGACTTGTTTTTCTGCAATAAAAGAGGATTCACTCAGTCAGACTATTGGAAAACACAATTGGGTTGAAAAAGGTTCCTGATCCATACAGTATGGTTGTGTTTGAAATAGAATACATACGTACATTTGTACAGGGAAAACAGTTGACTGAACAAATCCGTTAAGATCAGTTCAATAAAATGATTTGTTCAAAAGAACCATTCAATAACACAAAAAAATTGAACTAGAGGAAAGTTTTGCCTCTTCCCTGGCTGCACACTGGCTCTATTTTGGCCCCTTGCCGAAAGTATCAATGATTGACAGAGACTACTAATCTATTGCTGATTCTTCTCCTGGCCCTGCTAGTTGCCACAATACCAATCCTAGTGAAAGAGAACTGCCTCCTTTCCTGTCATGTTTTCATTAATTCATTCATTTTCCAAAGTACTTATCCTCACAAGTCCTCTGCAATGGTCTTTATGTTTGTTGGGTTTATTCTGCATTACTTTTATACATATATGTGAAGTAATTCATTTCTTTGTTAAATCATTAAATCAGTCTTTCTATTGTTCGGCTCAAAGTCATAAAAAGCCACCTGGTCCACTCTCACGTGGACTTACTTATCCAAGGATTGTTTATGCTACATCTCACCCAGTATCGGGCTCTGGGGGCTGTTGATCGGGGGGCAGCAACGGAGCCAGGGTCACTGGCCAATAACAAAGATATTGTTTCTGCCACTTCCATAACACTCGTGACGCACTTCGGGCTTCTTTATGTAATTGTTATATGATTGTTAGGTCAAATGAAGGCATGATTGTTTTTATCCAAATGCCTTAAAGCCGTACGCGAAATACTGTTCGAGAGGATACTTTTGAAGACATCCTCCCTTAAGGTTCTTATCTGTGATCCAATCTATTTAATTAAATGTCAATAATTGAATAAGATGTCTGCCTGCAGTTGTTGATAATTACAAAGAAGGGAAATTATTAATGAACCTATCAATGTTTTTTTTAATCTCATCTCATTTTCTGAACCACTTTATTCTCATTAGGGTCGCGGGGAGTTCTGGAGCCTATCCCAGCTGACTCCGGGCCAGAGGCGGTGGGCACACTGAAACGGTGGGCTGCCGATCGCACGGCACAAGGAAATGGACAAACATGCACACTTACACCCATACCTAGGGGCCATTTAGAGTGTCCAATCAGCCTCCCATGCATGTTTTTGGAATGTGGGAGAAAACATGAGTACGTGGAAAAAAAACACAAAGGCCCGGGAAGGACGTGCAAACTCCACACAGATGGACATAACATGGATTTGAACCCAGCACCCCAAAGCTGTGAGGCCGACGCGCTAACCACTCGCTTCACTGTGCCGCCTCTTTGTTTTTTATGCTCATCAATATTAGCCGCTAAATTTTATTACAACTAAAGTGTATATGGGTGGTTATTAAATCAACTTAAATTTTCTGAAACGGAAAAAAATATTGAAAAAATGTGCAAAAAATGTTGACGTAAAAATACAGTCGAATTTCAAATGAGTATTTTGATGATTGTATTACAATGTAATTTTTCATTTGGTCTGATATTAAATACTCAAGTCAGCTCCCCGCTGCCGTCAGTGCCATGTGGGATGTCCCGTAAACTATGTTAATGGTAATGGATTGAGAAAGCATTGCTCGCCCACATAATGTCACTTTTCCCTTGGATTTGGAGAAAATGCAGTTAACAATTACGCCAAACGTGGACGGAAAAAAAGGATATTACATGAAATAAGTCTATAAAAACACCTTACTTGTCCTGCCAGTGCTAGGAATTCTCTAGGCGTGTCCAGACATTTGCTAGCGTTGATGCTACTCTTAACTGTGTCAACACAATTGTGTTTGCTTGAGCTATTGAGTCTTAACACAATTCTGAAGGAGAATCCAGCATGTTTCTAAATAGTGTCTGTCACACAATGGTAGTGTTTCACCTTTTCAAAATTTTCAATATGCATAGACTAGTATACCCTAGCACTGTTAATGAACCATCCATATTTGTCAGATAATATAGGAAATTCAGTTGGAGTTGAAACTAATAGGCATCATCTGGTTCCTAAGTGATTTGAAATTAATTGGTTTGTAATACACATTAATGAATATTGATCATGTAGCGAACGGTAATGGAAGACGGTGTGTCAAAGCAAGCCGATGTTGTTTCATTGAGGTTTATTAGATTAGATTTGATTAGAACTTTATTTCATCCCGTATTCAGGAAAATTATTCGTTGCAGTAGCAAGACAGACACAAGACACACAAGAAGTTGTAGACCGAGGTAAAAAAACTGGAGCCACACAAGGAGGTCCACAAGGTGGGGACCTTCTGCAGATTGAGACTGAGGTTACCGCACAGATCATCTTCCTTTCCTAGATTCTCCTAAAATGTCCTATCACCTAATAAACATCAGCGGACAGGCAGTTAGGGGGCTTCAATGCACACAAGCAGCACAGTAAGCACTGGCACCTCCTCCATCTGAACGGGGAGAGATCTCACACTCCCATAACAATGATGGAATACTTTGTCTGGAGCGTTGCCTCTTCTCCTGGCACTATCGTCCACTGCTCACAGCTGATCCCGCATGCATGACAGCGGGGTACGACTGAATGGCTCCAAAGACGTCTAGGACTAGCACAAATAAACCAAGCCACGCAACGGTTGGGGTCGAGTCACAAAGGTCGCAAAATAACAAAGGAAAAAGCACAAAGTACAAAGCAAAGTAAATGGGAAAGCATTTAGAAATATTAAAATGCAATAAAAACAGAAAAACAGGAAAAACACAAAACGAGCAAGAGCAAACGGAACTACCGCTACCAGCGGCGCCATCTTGGTTGCAGTCGCAAAAACAGATACAGACACAAGAAAAAGACATTGTAGAAGTGGATGAGACTGGACCACACACAGGAAGTCTTCCACAAGATGGGTAACTCATAAGTATGGGTGTGAGTGTGCATGGTTGTCCGGCTCCATGCGAGATCTCACCCGATGGCGTCAAAATGGTAACAAGAACGATGAGCAAAAAGGCCAGAACCACACGTGGGGACCTAGTGAATTACCTAGAGAGAGCTGCGACCACAGTAACAAAGGCTACTATCAGTAACAAAATGCACCGCCAGACTCAAATCCTGCACGACCCAGATGTGTCCCCCTGCTGAAGCCAGTACACATCCAGGCCCATCTGCGGTTTGCAAGAGAGCGTGTGGATGATCCACAAGAGGACTGGGGGAATTTGTTATGGTCAGATGAAACCAGAATATAACTTTTTTGGTAGAAACAGGTTCTCGTGTTTGGAGGAGAAAGAATACTGAATTGCATCTGAAGAACACCATACCCACTCTGAAGCATGGGGGTGGAAACATGCATTGGGGCTGTGTTTCTGCGAATGGACCAGGATGACTGATCTGTGTAAAGGAAAGAATGAATGAGGCCATATATCGGGAGATCTTGAGTGAAATTCTCCTTCCTTCAGCAAGGAGAATGAAGATGAGACGTGGCTGGGTCTTTCAGTATGGCAATGATCCAAACACACAGCCAGGGCAACAAAGGAGTGGTTTTGTAAGAAGCATTTCAAGGTCCTGGAGTGGCTTAGCCAGTCTGCAGATCTCAACCCCATAGAAAATCTATGGAGGGAGTTGAAAGTCCGTGCTGCCCAATGACAGCCCCAAACATCACTGCTCTAAAGGAGATCTGCTTGGAGGATTGGGCCAAAATTATATAAATTCTCATGAGGTGAATCGGTGAGAGATATAGCCTCTGGTCTCTCTACCCAGGTTGTCATGCTGCATATTGCTGTGACCATTCTTCTCCACAATGCGCTGCCGCTTTTGCTTGGCCACCGATGGATTTACGCAGTAGGTACGACCATGAAGCTGGCATGGAGATTGGACATCAACACACTGCATGTGCCATTCAGACGGAGACTGATGAAAACATTGATGGATAATGTAGCCATTGAATTTGGCAATCGTCTTGACAGTGTCAAGACAACAACAACAACAAAATGCCTCTTAACTCTGCGGAAGAGAACTTGGACTAAAGCTCTAATAACCAATTTATTTTTATAGATTAAATCAAGCGAAGGGAAACTATTTTTACTGAGTACCAAACTTTAAGTATTTTTTTCTGAACCGTTTTATCCTCATTAGGGTTGCGGGTGCTGCTGCAGCCTATCCCAGCTGGTTTTGGGCCAGAGGCGGGGATACCCTGTAGCAGTGGGCAGCCACCGATTACTTTTTGTATTTAAATTATATTTAGATATGAAGATGGCGCCGTAGCGCGGAAGCCAGTGACAGGAGCTCAGTCCACTCTTATTTGTTTTTTTGTGTTTTACAGCCCTTCTATCTTTTTTTTAATTACAATTTCATATTTCTTAATACATTGCTTTTTACTTTACTTTGTACTTTATACTTTTTACATTAATGTTTTTACAACTTTCTTTGTTCTGTTAGCCTGGCTTCTTTCTGCTACTTCTTTTGGAACCATTCAGCCATGCCTACACTATCAAACACATGGGTCTCGCTAATATAGTACAGCGCAGAAGGAGCTACACCTCAATGCTGCTGGAAATTCGGAGCTGGACAAAAGTGCCAGGAGAAGAAGCAACGCTTCAGACCAACCATTCCATCATGGGATAAGATTGAAGAGCTGTCGGCGCTTACCAAGTCGGAAACAGAGTCGAGGGCTTCCACTCTGCTACTGTTGTCTACAGCTCCAGACTACTGTGGAACTGTGCGGATAAGCTTGGAATAGTGACTGCATATTCTCTACCTCGGTCCCAGTCTGCAGAAGTTCCTGTGTGTGGTTCCAGTTTTATCCAACTTTACAACGTCTTATTCTTGAGTCTGTATCCGTTTATGCTACCGCAACCAAGATGGGGGTAGCTCCGTCCACTCTTGTTTGTTTTGTGTTTTTGCTGCTTTTCTGTCTTAATGATTTGATTTGGTGATTCTTAATGATCCCATTTACTTTGCTTTACTTTGTACTTTGTGCTTTTGCTTTGTTGTTCTGCGGCCTTTGCAACTGTACTGTCTGACTTGTAACTATTTTTAACTATATCTTTAATGTATCTGTATTCCCCCCTTCTTGCCACTGTCACCATGAAATTTCCCAAATACGGGATAAATAAAGTTATCCAATCCAATCCAGAAACCATTACACTCTTCATATGCCTGTCACTGTAATATTTAATCAACACACTTTGTGATAATTGTAGTTGTGTCCTTGTATTTTTGTACAGACATGTAGTATAATATGCATTAAGAATAGGGGTGATCCTACTTGACATTTTTTTTTATTATCGCGGCCATGTCTGAGCTACATTATCCGCGAAAAACGAGGGATTAGTGTACTGCTCAATGTAAGCTCTCACTCCCCTTGGGAAAGATATACAAGTACAAGACAACATTATTCATGCCTCACGCCTCTCAGCATGCAACGCGCTAAGGCGTGTGTAATGCAAACCGTGAGTTTCAATGACCTTTGACGTAATGACTTGCTATCGGAGAGTTCAAGATGGCGGCGCGCTCGGGCGCAGCGGCTCATTGCTCTCCAGTTCGTTCGTTGAAAGGCAAGACACCCAATTTCACAACTTACTACGGACTGACCTTCGATATCCCCAAGAACATCCGGAGACCTCCGGGATCTCTGAGGATATCCAACCCACCCAAAGTACACCGTAGACGGCGAAGAGAAAGGAGGCAGGGGAGCGGATGCCGGGCGGCCATTGCGGTTGGGCTACGACAACAACCACTCCGAGCCCCGCTTCCTAGTATCTTTTTGACAAACGCCCGATCCATTACCCACAATTTTTGGCGTGGATCTGCCTTCTACAGGCGAACTGAGGGAGGGTAAGTAAGAAGACAGTGAGAGGTAAGTGATACATTTTATTCTTGTTAGCATCAGTGAGGCAACAAGAGGTGATGCGATGTTTCCATCGTGGCGGACTGCTAACAAATCTGAATATGTCAGTTACGGGGTCTTGCCTGGGATGGCGGACCTGTGGAGAAGCACTATACAAATTCGTCATACGCAGCTGAGGGTATGATGACTACTAAGCCTTTTGTCAAGTCAATGATGACGACAATGCCTATGTCTGATATTATATTATTACTTGCCTCATTGCATTTAATGACACTAAACCATACAGCAGTGTGTCTCATCTAATCATCGCATGACTTTATGTTTTATATCACTATTAATCTCCAACCAAATGAGGGCCCATATCTAGTTCCTGCCATGTATTGCGTATGGATCACGATGTTAGATCAGGCTCACAATGCTCTTATACTGCATAAACAGCTAAGTCAACTAAATGCGCTGCAGTGTTGAAGAATTTCTGTCCAATCTAACAAGAGGAAACCTGTTTTTCTGGTGTTTTACAAGTTCATTCAGTTGATTGCAGTCAGGTGCTGCTTGGTTTAGCAGAAACCTCTTTGGTAAACCTGTCTGCGGAATGAGTTGAAACAAAAAACCAGGACCCACAGCAGCCCACGAGGACTGGTTTGGAAACCCCAAAACTAAGTGATTCAAATTAACTCTTACCTTTAAGTGTAACTGAAAGTGCAAACTTTGGTCTGATAGCCAGGGGTGTCTGAGAGACTCTGTAGCACTCATCCTCCAGTTTTTGCTTTTTACAAGTAAACGTGTGATGAAATCTTTGGCCTCTTCAGAAACATCAGTAAATTCCTCTTCCTCAAAGTTCCACTGACAGGCTAGAATATTGTTCAGTGTTTCATTGTCATCATCCCCAAGGAACGGAGACAGGCCACTAAGTCTAAACAGAACAGGTGAGAAAGAAAGTGTTGCATAATTAGGTAGTGCTATATATATGTTCTCGCCAGCCTGTGGCCCTTTTGGGTTTGCTCGCGCGAATCAGATGTCTTGTTTGTGTTGTCAGTCGGATTTCGTGTGTGGTCACACTTATGTTTTGCTTCCTTGTTTGCTTTTCAAAACAGGTGTTCCTTTGTTCTACAAGTTGCTGAAGACATCCTATTGTTTTGCCTGGGGCTGATATCATGCACTTGTTCTCGTGCCCCTGACTGGAGGAACGGTTTAGTAATTGCCAAGACTAGCTGGCCATAGGAAACAACTCCATATTTTAAAGCCTCTTATAAACTGAAACATGCCCACTGACATTCAAATTAACGCCCACTTTTGACTGCTGCAAAGAAGACAAGTGGCGGTCAGATATCAAAACGTGTGCTTCTCCCAATAAAGCCTTGGCTGACGTGCATGAAACACCCCGAGTCTAAGTATGTCTCGGATGTCTTTTTCTGTCTTTCAAACCCCCCAGAACAGAACACGAGCGTGTGGTGTTGTAGGAAGAAGGTCAAGAGACCATGCTAACAGTAGTTGTTGGCGAGGAATTTCAAAAGAAAAGTCAAGCAGTTAAACTCACAACATGTAAGTGATGACGCCAAGACTCCACATGTCTGTAGGGAATGAAACAAACTCATAATTGATGACTTCAGGGGCCAAAAATTCAGGTGTTCCAAAGTTGACCTTCAACTTCTCTCGAGGTTTATATCTGTGGGATAAACATATTTAACCTTAGATAAAAAGTTATGTGTGTACGTGTATTGGGGTGGGAAAGTGGGGATCATTTCACTCAAATAAGACTTTTACCTCCTGGCCAGACCAAAATCTATTATTTTTATCTTGTTTGTGGCCCTGCTGACACAAAGAATGTTTTCTGGCTGTAAAATAATTCAACAGGAAATAAGAGACTTACTATATGGTGTCAATCATGAATATTATATCATGCCTGAGCACAATCTTAGTATCTGATTGATGGTTAGACTGTTTAAGATCAACCATATTTTTCAATGATGATGCAATAATTTAGAAATATTGCACATGGTATCACGTAGCATACTGATCACTCTCACCAAACCTTATAAAGTCCTTTCATGGTTTATAACAGGCGGCTCAGTGGATGAGTAGTTAGCGTGTCGGCCTCAGTTCTGGGGCCCAGGGTTTAAATCTGGGTCACGTTCATTAATAGTATGGTATTCACCGAGACACTAAATAAAGTAGCACACTAGTAATACTAAAATGAAAATTTGTGTCAGTGTTTGACAGAACCAATACAATGGGAGATATTTTTTAAATGAGGAATGAATCATTTCAAATTACCTTAAGGTCCAGGTGTAATATGTACATTCTGTGCATATATTGCAGTCCCTCACTAATCTGGCGAATAAACAGCACAGTGTCAAACTCGGTCAAGTTGCAGTTTTCATCAATGATGCGGTCAAACAATTCACCCCCTTCAACACTATGGCAGAGATGCAAAACAATCATACATACATACATTTTACCATGTGTAGAACAAGAAATAATTAATTTTACACATTCTTAAATGCTCTGCAGCTTACTATTCCATGACAAGAATGATGTCATGACGGGACTCAAAGGCTGCATACAGTTGGATGAGGTTGCAGTGGTTGAGCTGGTTCATCACTTGGATCTCATTCCTCACCACATCCTGGCAGACCAAAAACAAAGTACACACATAAACTAGTAAATATTGTAATAATGTTGGTATTTCAGTCACTCTCAAGATTTCTAAGGTATTTTGTAGTTGCAAAGAAAAGATATACCGTTTTTCTTTTTTGTTCTTTCTTATTATTTAATAGCCCATGCGTTTAAATACACAATAAACATTAAAATGATGCACTCTTAAAATCTCTCATACAAATATTTCAAATGTGTTTTCAATTGATTTTCAATCAGCCTACCATGCATGTCTTTGGAATGTGGGAGGAACCGGAGTACCCAGAGGAAACCCACGCCGGCCCGGGGAGAACATGCAAACTCCACACAGGTGGACGTGACCTTGATTTGAACCCAACACCCCAGAGGTGAGGCCAATGCGCGAACCACTCGCCCCACTGTGCCGCCCGTAAAAATTAAATTATAAAACCGAATTTAAAACTACATTTGTTGAGTTTATTTGCAATAACTGCCCTAAAGTCTCAAAACATTACTAAATCTATTGGGAAATCTCTTAATCTACCACATTTGTCATGCAATGTATGGCAAATGTGTTCAACATTACAGCTTTTGTACAATTGGACGCAAAAAAAATTTCAATGAATGGTTAAAATATACTGTGTACAGTACCTTTTCTTTTTGGCTTCTTGCCTTAATGATTTTTGCTGCCAATGTTAGGCCAGATGACTTCTCTATACATTTGTGGACTTGGCCAAACCGTCCCCTGATGAAAGAAGACCATTTAATAGGGGCTCATTGGATGTTACTTGAATGACCAAGACACTTTCCTCCTAATTCCAAGAAAGATTTTGAAGTTGTCTTTTCAAAGGTGATTGTATTCCTCCAAGTACTAAAACAGACCCCAGTATAGTACACATTGAGCACATTTTTTCATTCTTAATTAATAAGTTACAAGCAGCTTGTTTAGAACCGTTGTTGCGCTATAAAAAAAATCTCTTTTGTAAAATGGGTTAGATAAGAAAGGAAAATTTCAGAAAATTACACGCATAGCACAACAAACGTGTAAACAATTATGTGCAGGTATACAGAAGCAGGAATATGCCTTTTAGGACACAGTGAGGAAAACTGATGGTCAATTTCAAAAGAAAGGATGACGAATTTTAACTATTTTGTCAGGAGTGGCTCGTTTGCCCCTCCTGGCATGAGGGCATTTTCAGTTTCAGCTGTGTTCAATTACCTGATTATGTTTTCCTGGGTTATTTAAGGACTATGGTTTGTGTTCGTAGTTGTCGGATCGACTCTTTGGATCATGCGGACGTCACTTGCTGACGTCACTTCCGCCACGCCACACCACGCCACGCCGAGGCGTAACCTTCGGCGCTTTGTGGGATATTATGTTTCTTTTCAGTTAGATTTGGTTGATTCAAGCCCCTTTTGTTTTATAAGTTTCTGTTGAGTTATTAAACAAAGCCTACAAATGAGAATGAACGGCCTCCTTCCCTCCGGCATCACCGCACATGGGTAACGTTTCCCCCGGTTGCGCCAAGCTACATGGCGCGACCGTAACAGATCGATCCGACCAAATGGACCCAGCGGGACGCCACCCACGCTCGCGCCGACGCGCTCGTTGACGCCAGCCATCCTCCTTCAAGCCACCCGACCACATGGAATTAATGAGAAGCCCTTCAAGCTCACATGAGGAGTTTAATATGTGGGGGAGGCACGTTTTGCACGTATTTGCAGCACAGGAATCTCGGCTAAGAGAAAATTCTGATCCTCAACCCACTCCTACGACCTCCCCCGCCCAGCCCGTCGCACTGGGCTGCCTGAACAGTTAAGTCAATATGCCCAGGTGCCGACAACCACAGTTAATCGCCCATGTTATTTGATGTGAAGAACCAGCTGATCTTTTTCCACAATGGAGGGACTCTGGTTATTCTGAAGATGAGGACGGTGGTGAGCAAATTGATTTCTTTGCTGGAGTTTCTGATTCAGGCAGTGATTTTTTTTACCAATTCGGGCCCTGATACGCTCCACCGGAGGAGGATGAGCCCTACCTTTTTTCCGATTATTCCAACCCGGATTACCCCGACACCGGCATCTGCATGGTCGGCGGGCCGCCTACAGTAGGCCACTGCGTGGGAGCCGGGGTGGAGGCTCAGGGAGGAGCTTTCGACCGCAGGCCGTCTTGTCAGGAAGGGGAGGCACAGCAGCAAGAGTTTTTACCTTGTCGTTTGGCCTTCTACAATGGACCACCACGAGGTGGCCTCCTCCTCCTTGACGCCCGGAGGAGGCGTCAAGCGCCACACCGTAGGGCGAAGCGGACGGAGGGCCTGGACATTCAAACCCCTGACCAAGTTCCTCGGCGGACCTCGCCCGTCCAAGCTCCTCGCCCGTCCAAGCTCCTCGCCCGACCTCGCCGTCCAAGCTCTTCGACCGACCTCGCCGTTCTAAGCTCCTTGGCTGACCTCGCCATTCCAAGCACCCCAAGTTCCCGTGCCGAGGCCACGCAAAGTACTCCCATTGACACTGGGCCCGCCAGTCGCACCCGTGCCGAAGCCACGAACCAGGCTTCCGGTGCCGCCCGGCCTTCCTAACACCGTTCTGCCTAGCACCGTTCTGCCTAGCACCGTTCTGCCTAGCACCGTTCTGCCTAGCACCGTTCTGCCTAGCACCGTTCTGCCAAGCACCATTCTGCCAAGCACCGTTCTGCCAAGCAACGTTCTGCCAAGCAACGTTCTGCCAAGCAACGTTCTGCCAAGCAACGTTCTGCCAAGCACCGTTCTGCCAAGCACCGTTCTGCCAAGCACCGTTCTGCCAAGCACCGTTCTGCCAAGCACCGTTCTGCCAAGCACCGTTCTGCCAGGCACCGTTCTGCCAGGCACCGGTCTGCCAAGCACCGTTCTGCCAAGCACCGTTCTGCCAAGCACCGTTCTGACAAGCACCGTTCTGACAAGCACCGTTCTGGTCAGTACTGTTCTGGTCAGTACTGTTCTGGTCAGCACCTGCCCGCCCAGCGCCTACCCGCCCAGCGCCTACCCGCTCAGCGCCTACCCGCTCAGCGCCTACCCGCTCAGCGCCTGCCCGCCCAGCGCCTGCCCGCCCAGAAAGAGCGGCAATGTTCAGACGCCCTTGGATGATGGGGCCAGCGCCGGCAAGAGCGGCAATGCTCCGGGACGAGGGAGTTGGCGTCCCTCCGCGCAACCAGGGGAAGGTGCCCGACCGTTTCTGGCGTCTCCTAAGGGCAAGGACCTTGGCCAATACTATAAGGACCAGCGCGGACGCCTGCCGGACCGGGCACGATCACTCTCTGCCACCGGCCGGCGCATATGCCCGCCAGACAGGTGTCTAAGATCCGTCCCTTAAAGGGGAGGTACTGTCAGGAGTGGAATTACTTTATTATGTTTTTATGGGTTATTTAAGGACTATGGTTTGTGTTCGTCGTTGTCGGATCGACTCTTCGGATCATGCGGACGTCGCTTCCACCACGCCACGCCGAGACGTAACCTTCGGCGCTTTGTGGGATATCATGTTTCTTTTCAGATAGATTTGGTTGTTTTAAACGTTTTTGTTGAGTTATTAAACAAACCCTACAAATGAAAACGAACGGCCTCCTTCCCTCTGGCGTCACCGCACATGGGTAACGTTTCCCCCGGTCACGCCAGGCTACATGGCGCAACCGTAACATATTCAAGCAATGTTTGGGTGATATTTTTGTTAAAAACAATGTAAACCAAAGTGAAATATGATGAAAATTAAAGCTCACAAAATAGCGGTGCTGTTGTATAGTTCATGCAATTAACTTCAAGCGGAAATGACGAGGCAGAAGCACTGCAGTGTCCACTGGAGAAGGTATGGATTTTTCAAATCTCCAGATTGTAATGATTAAAACTACCACAAGAGAGCAGCAAGTTGACATATTTCTGGTAAGGCATACTCGTTGATAATCCTTGCAAATGCTTAAAGCTTGAGCTCACACACTTAGAGAAGGTAAAGAAGTTCAATCAGTCGCCCGTTACTATTCGACAGACGTTTCTGGCCACCATAAAAAAATTCTACTTTCTACGATGCACGGTTTGGATAAACGTAGCATGAGAATGTAAACATAAAACATCCACCATCCGTTAATCATGCTTTATCTATTCTATAAAATCCTTAAAAAGCGTGATTCATGCAAGGCTGTGTGTGTGTGTGTGTGTGTGTGCGTGTGCACCTGGAAACTCGCTGGTGGAAATTCTCCCAAAAATGACATTTGTAAATGACGTGGAAAGGCGTCTTAATTTACGACCATTCAGTCGCGCGGTGCGTTTGGGCACATCATGTAAAAACAACGATTCATAGATCTATTCTGCTTTCAGCTTTAACAAATAAAAGATTGAGTTTACACACTAAGAGAAGATTAAGAAATGTGTCTATTAGGATCCGACAGCCGTTTCTGGCCACCATAAAAAATGTCAACTCTTTACGATGCACGGTTTGGACAAACAGCAAGAGAATCTTAACATACACAAACACACACACACACAAACACACTCGCACACAAACACACACACAAACACACTCACTCACACACACACACATATCCATCCATAAATCACGGTTAGTGTTATAGATCAAGGTTTTTGAACCGACAAAATCGTTTTTTTCCCGATAAACTGGAAAGTGCTCATTAAAACAAAATAATAACAATTTATGCTATATAATATTGTATTTGTGTTGGAAATTTGAAAAAAGTTATTTTGTATTAAATCTCCATTTTGAAAGGGAGAATTGAGCACTGGTCTGTAACGTTACTGAATGACCAAGACTCCCCAAAGCACACAGGGACAATCAAAAACCATGGCTCACAAGGCATGGATCCATCCAGTCTCCGTTTGAGCAATGGACTAAAGAGGTACTATTTATTTAATATGAAATAAAACTAAAAGCATTATTAATTTTAAAACATAGCATATCTTACCCTCCTAGAACTTCATCTCTGTTGATGGAGTAGTAGGCAGTTATTTGATGAGGTTTGGGAGTCACTATGCGATGGTCAAAGGGTGCTGATGGAGGAGGACTGGAGTCTAAGGAAGAAAAAAAATCATGCTGCTGATTTATAATCAAGCATGGATTCATGACAATTTTATTCATCATATATTTTCTTTTAACTGTTGTCAGTGATATAAAGTAAAATTACACTGTAGCTATTACCCCAAATGATTTTTCACATTAGTCCAAGCTAATAATAAAGGGTTATACAAGATAAACTTAAGAATATGTGGCTACTAATGTAATTGAATTTCAGAATAAGTTTTGGTAAAGACTACCACTAATGTCATGGAGGGGTGTTCTTTATTCTTGCACAAGGAAACCAAGGCTTTACTCATTTTCAGTAAAAGGCTACAATTATATCACCCGTAAGTAGAACTGTACTACTTTGAGCTGGAATGTGGAGCGTTTAAGTTTGTTGGTGAAATACAGTTCCACCCAAACCACTTTCAGGTATAATTTTGGTCAAACAATTGTCAGATTGAAAAGCTCTAAAGTCCCAGTCCTGGTACTCTGAAAACTCTAAGAATTCACATTCATCAAGGCATCCTCCAATATGTTAATGTCAGTACCTGTGTGTACTCCTAAAATAGCACAATTTTCCTTTGCCAGTATATGTAACAATTCTGTCCATCTATGGATTAATTGTTAGGTTTCTTTCTATTAGCTTTGATGGTTTACTGAATTGTCCTACTGGGATAAACTTTGCACTGGCTATTACAAAAATCTATTGTGATTATATATTGATTTTATGCTTCTGTTACAAATGAGGATATATTCCAAGTTCTGGTGCATCAACTGTTGCACACTATTTTGGCGACAATAACTTGCATGTTCAAAGAAATCAAAGTTGTGGGTAAAGATGTTTCAATCTCAATATACTACGTAATCTTCAGTTTTACTTTGTTCGATCCTTAGTATGTTTGAACATGAAAACGGGAAAAGAATTGACCTTGATTTGCTAGTGTTGGAATGACACTTTATTTTATATCATGCTTCAAAAAATGTAGTGGATCACCACCTCCACCCATGAGTGCTGGGCCTAAATTGACCATAATCTTCCGTTTTGTAGTGATGCGTGTTGCATTGGAGTGCATCCACTCTAGCCTAAAAGAGTCTTTCAGTCCAGCACGCCCTGGCACCCTGTGCCTCTTATTGCTAAGCTTTTGTTCCTTTTGCATGCTTCTTAAGCGTGTAAGGCAGGGGAGGGAAACCTAGGTATTCCACAAGGGCCGCAGTGGCTGTGTGTTTTAATTCCAGCCCATAAAGAGGACACCTTTTCACCAAATGGGTGTTCTACAAGTGTAATCAGTGGATTGCAGTCAGGTGCCTCTTGTTTTTTACAGAAATCTCTTTGGTCAAACTGTCTGGGCTGGATCGGTTGGAACAAAAACTTGCACCTACAGCGGCCCTCAAAGACCGGTTTGTCAACCCCTGATGTCAGGTGTGGACAGGGGTATTGCATCATCTCACTGTATGAGCATGAGCGATATGTAAAAGTGAATGTCTCAATTCTGTTGCTGTGAATATGACATTCAAACTTTTAAAATCAAAAGGGTCAAGCCCTTGGATGCTGCAAAAAATACAAAAAGGAGGTAGAGGAAAAAAACTAGCCTACTGTAGACCAGACATGAAAATGATGTTAGTTTTGTAGATAATATGTAAACTGTTGACTCCCCCGCTACTCATCCATTTAACTCTGCTTAAGCAGAACAGCCGAGTGGGGGTAAGCATGTTGATTTTGTAATTAAATATGTACGCAACCAGATACCTAGAGACATATCTCATAACCACGTTGATTTATGAAAGAAAATAATTGTGTTTTGGTGTGTATTTACGTACATTTTAAAAAATATAAAATATTTCTAAAATTATATTGTCATTTTTGGCAGGGCTCCATCCTACACTTTGTAGGGCACTGTCATCTGGGGTTCCTCCAGAGCTCATCTTTAGGTCTCTCCAATACCCTCGCCATACATTGTGAATGGGCTTGTCAAGAGTACGCTGTGTAATATTTGCACAATTGTGTAAAGACTAAATTTGTACCAAAGTTAAGTGTTATAATACTGTATCTAGGAAGAAAAATGATATCAAGCCTCACCAATGAAGAATTCCTTTTCAGATAAGTTGTTGTTTGCCTCACCCCTATGTGTGCTCACAGCACCAGAGTCGTTAAGCTGGCGTTTTTCCGGCTCCAACAAAACACCATCATCATTTTTTTTCTTAGCATGTTCCACTCGACTCTTTTTAGGATCATCCTTCACTGGTTCCTCTTCTGTGACATGACGTTTGCTATAGGCGGCCACATCACCGACTTCATCAGAGCTACAATGACATCCCAAAATGCAATATGTATTTTGGTGAGAACGATGTGATGATTGAGAAAAAAAATCTTATACGATTACCTTTCTGTAGTCTTCTTGTTTTCAGAAGAAATATTTACTTCCAAGTCATTTTTCTGCTCCTCCTTGTTTTCATTGTCACCTCTCTTCTTTGGGTTGAAATCTGAAGATTGTATTTCTATTTTTACCTCTTTCTCAGGATCAGAGTCTTCAAAGGCATCCTCGATCTGCTTGGCTGAACCATTCAGAATCGATGCTGAAAAAATCAAGAGGTTTCTCATATTCTGTGTCCACTACTTTAATATTTTTTTGGTTTATTTTCTCTATCTTTGGGCAGCATTGAGCCTCATGAAGGTGAAAACAAGATTTTGGTATGTCATTTATGAAACTGTGTAAGAAATTTGAAGAATTGAATGTTACTGTTAATAACTTAAATATTCAGTCATTCATTTCCTGAGCCGCTTATCGTCAAAGGATCGCGGAAGGAGCTGGAGTTTATCCCAACCAACTAAGGCACCAGGTGTGGGACACTCTGAATCGCTGACCAGCCAGTTGCAGAGCACAATGAGACAGAGAATAATTTACGCTCACACTCATACCTCGAGGCACTTTCGAGTGTTCAACCAATCTGCCATGCATGTTTATGGTATATGGGAGGAAGTACCTGGAAAAAATCCACACAAGCCAAAGGAGAACATGCAAACACCACAGTGTGAAGACAGTCCTGTCTTATATCTAAAAAGTTAACCTACCTGAAGATTCCAAGGTCTGCTTCTTCTTAATGTTGGAACTCTTCAGGCTCTGTTTTCCTTTATCCTTATCATCCTTACCCTTTTGGAAAGAAAAACAACGATTATACATGAGACGTTTAAAACAAATGTTTTCGATCAAGTAGTTCAGATTTCTCAGATGAACAACACAAAAGTTCTTTGCTCTCCAGGGTTTCTCCAGTTTGGTGTTTTGTTTTGTCAGTCTTATCGATATTTATGAACATGTGCGAGGCAAACATTTTCTACAGTCGCCAGGATTTAATTACTCTTGGTAGGAGATGCGATATATCCATCACAACAGATTCCCCGAGGACATCTCGAGACCACTAGGATCTCTGTGGATAGTTTGCCAACTCAGAGTATGACAGAGGCGGCGAAGGGAAAGACAGCAAAAGTGGGGATGCCGGGTGGGCCTGGCTGCTAAGCTAAGGAAACAACCGCACACAGCACCGCTTCCGAGTATGTTCTTTACCATCAGATCCATCACCCACAAAATGGACGATTCAACTTGCAACCAACAGCTTTGTCAGGAACTGTGTGACATGCTGAAGTGTTTAAATTACACCCGATTAACGCATGTTGGGAATGTGCAACTAGTTTGGATTGGATGTATATCAATATTCGAATATTGATGTCTTGATGTGTATAGGACTAGTTTTGACTGGATGTACATCGGTATTAAATTATTGATGCCTTTATACACATAACTTGAAACAGAGATTTTCTTCATATCAGCAAAGCTGCATTGAGGAAGCAACCACGAATCATTATTGTAATTATTTTTCCCTGTGTTTAAAGGTATGCTGGTTGTTGTAGAGGCCGGTTGAGTTTGTGGTTTGCAATATACACTGTTAAGCGTGTGAGAAAGAAGATAATGTTTAGTAATGTTTATTTACTTTGAAGTATGAGCGTGAATATGCGAGTCCAGGGTCATGCACATGTATGTAACATTCAGTACGCTACCTTCGGCCGCCATTACCCTGTCGAGTGTCCATGACGGCCATAGCAAGGAATTTATGTTATTGATATTTCATTGTTTACCCTTTTGAATAGTTGAGAAGGTATTCTCGAAGTTGTAAATGAAAAAGATAAGACAAGTTATGACCGTATATTGAACGGGTGTAATTGTACATTATGTTTTGGGTTCTATATTTTGTCCATGATTATTTAATATTTCCAAATCGTCTGTTAGCTTCTTTTCATTGCTTTTCCCCCTCGTTGCACTGCTTCCAGATGAGTGTTTTCATATTGAAGCATTTAACCAATCACATTTCAGCCAGAAATCATCCACAAGCCCTTCACAATCAAATCTGTGGGCTCTGCTGCATTAAACAAGCGTCGATAAGACTTGCTTTAACCAATCAGATTTCGAGTTGGCAACACCACAACGCCTTGTCGCAAACATAGGGATACGTCATTGCCTTCTCTCTGGTTTAGGAATCGCATTCCCCAACTTTGATGGGCTGGTAATAGAGTAGAAGGGCCAAAGCTACCAAACTGTATCTGGAGTGAGCTGCATAAGCAAATATATTGTTGTGTTGATTTAAAGCCATTTTCAAGACAAACTTTTCAAGAGAAAAAAGCTGGACATCTTTAAGAAAGGTCGGACAACTCTAAAGAAGCAAATCTGTCACAACTGGCAACAAACATTTTCAGCACTAAATCAAATAAAAACGTATGCCAGAAATACAACAGGACAGGCTCGACTTTCAGCAATAGCTTTGATGGTGGTAGAAAAGAAGGAAGAAAGAAAGGAGGATGTATATTGTGTAAAAACAAAAGGGGGGGTTTGGAGCTTCCTCTGCGTGTACTTACTAAATGACTGGTGCTGCTACAGTAGGATCATTTACACTCACTGTTCCCCTGATTTAGAGCTCTTGGCAGTTCGAATCAGGCCCTTCTATCTACCTAGGGAGCTGACGATAGTCATTGTAATGGCTGTTTACATCCCACCAGATGCTAACATTAGCACAACACTTGGCCTCCTGCTAGCAACTGTAAACAAACAGCAGCTTGACCACACCGATGGAGTGGTTATTGTTGCCGACGACTTCAACAAAGCATGTTTAAAGACTTTTCTGCCTAGGTTTATCCAATACATGAAGAGTCACACTAGAGGAGATAAAACTCTAGACCATGTTTATTTTAACATCAACATGCTTATAGAGCCAGATTCCTCCCTAACCTTGCTGGCTCCGACCATCTCTGCCTGTCCTTACCCCCTCATACGCCCTATTTCGTAGGATAACAAGGCCAGAAATAAAGATAATAAAAAATGGCCTAAAGACGCCCTTTCTCAGCTGCAGGACTGTTTTTCCCGCACCATTTGGGAACTTTTTGAACACCACAACCTCCAGGACTACACGGACACTGTACTTACCTACACTAAAAACTGTACGGACCCTTTCACTGTAAATAAACGTATCCGGGTTTTTCCTAACCAAAAACCCTGGATGACCAGTGAGACACAGGCACTCATATAATGCCGTAAAATTGCCTTCAGGTCCAGAAACAAGTTACAATACAGCGCTGCCAGAGCAGACCGGAAGAGAGTGGTGTTTGGTGAACAATCGTACACTAAACACCACAAAAACTAAAGAAATAATCCTGGACTCCCGCAACCGCAGCACAGATCTGGCCGCACTCCTCATAAATAGAGTATGCGTAATCAGGGTCCAGTCCTTCAAATTCCTGGGGGTCCACGTCATGGACAAGCTCTCCTGGTCTACCAACACCATGGCATACCTGTCAACTTGTACGTTTTATACGTATTTTATACGTGGTTTTTTTACCATTCCAAATCATGTAGGCCGTACACCAACTTTTGTACGGGGAAAAAAAATGGAAAAAAAATTGCCAATATTTATGAAAACCAATCTCAACAAGACCGTTTTGGCTAAAATCCAGATAATCTCGTAGGCTGGTAGCCAACGACGCTACTGTCATCGATCGTTACTATTGTCACGGTATACCAGCAAAAATTATCCTCAATCGTATGTATTTTTGGGGGGGGTTCGTACGGCAATATCGATGAAGGATGACATGTGCATGTGTAGATATACATAGAGTAAATATCGTGGAAGCAAGCATGGAGGAGCCACCTAGTAATAAACGAAGAACTCAAGGATCGGGTTGACACCAGAAAGAATGGGAGTTACTTCAAGGTGAATATGCTGGCTGGATTAAAGCATCGTTAAGAGGCACTCAATTATCATTTTGTGTCCCTTGCAATTTGTTGTTTGAAATAACAACACTTTTGAAAAGGCTGATCACACCCGGTCCACTTTGGGGAAAATGATATACTTCACAGAGCGCCCTATGAGTCAATATGGGCCGCGTTGTGTTTGTACGGTTAATTATCGCTCAATATGGGGAATTGCAATCATTAATAAGGGGAGCAACTGGCTGAGGTTGACAGGTATGTCATGGCAGTGGTGAAGAGTGCCCAGAAACGACTCAATTTCTTAAAGGGTACTTAGGTGGAACATCTTGGACACTAAGCTTCTGGTAACCTTCTGTAGAGCCACTGTGGAGAGCATCCGAGCATACTGCATTACAGTGTGATGCCCTGTAAGCATGGCAACAGACAGAAAATACATGTAGTTAGTGATCAACACGGCCCGGAAGATCATCGGCTGCTCTCTGCCCTCATTGGATGAAATTGCCAGCCCTCGCTACCTCAGCAGTTTCAGGAACATTGTTAGGACCCATACCACTCTGGTCACAACCTGTTCCAGCTGCTGCCCTCTGGCAGATGCTACAGGGCTCACAAAACACGGACAAATAGATTTAGGGGCAGTTTTTATCCCACAGCCGTCAGGACTCTGAACTTGCGTTAGCACTACACACAATCCCATCTGTGCAATCACGTCATGGTGTGCAATAACAATGTGCAATATTTTAGAATTATCCTTTTTTTTCACTGGGAAAACTCTGTGGAGTCGCACCTCCAATTTTGTTATACGCCACTGTGTATGATGACAATAAAGGCTTTTGATTTGATTTGATTTTGATTTGATTCCCAGACGTCATTAGAAGATGGTCTTTATTGGAAAAAAAGGGAATTCGATGAGCCCTCAGTAAGTTGCCTTGGTCACATAGTATCATTGGATGGAAGAATAGATATGTATCCTGCTAGTATGCGCGGTATGGAATAGAACCCACCAACAGGAAGAAGATGCATCAGTTCCTGGGGTTTGAAAACTTTTACCACATTTTTTTCTTGTAATTTTAGCACTATTGCAGAAAAGGACTATAAGATGTGAAGTCCAATCTATTAAATTCAGTAAAGTGCCTCCCCAGCTAATAAGCCTGACTTTAATCATTTACACCTACAAGACAAGTGGGGAAACTACTTAACATTGCAAACTATGTGAGAATAAGGGTCAGGGACTATGCAAACTAAAAATAGACTTTCAAGTGCAAGCTGTTCAGAACACATGGTAAACTTTGAAAACCATTTTGGTCACTTTCTTTCAAGCCATTGGAAAGGCAACAATAACTCAAATAATCTTTTATTACAACTGAGGTGTGCAGAAGAGCATCTCTTAATCCACAGCGTGACAAAAACCTTAAGGAAATTGACTACAGCAGCAGAAGACCATATCAGGTGACACTTATGTCGAATCAGACCAGTCTGACCATTATCTCCTGGCCCCTGGTATCAAAAGGAAAATTTTAGCCACAGAACTGTTGTTCACAGCTTTTTCTTTCTTTTCTTTTTGCACCATTCTCTGTGAATCCTAGAGGTGTTTGTGAGTGAGAATTCCAGTATATCAGCAGTTTCTAAAATACTTACACCAGTCCATCTGGCACTAACAGAAATGCAAGATTTAAAATTGTTTAAATAACATTTCTTCCCCATTGTGTTGCTCGACTGGAACAGCAGCACACTGCCTTGACCATCTCTACATGCCTAACTGATGTTCTCCAATTCTGGAATGACCAATTGTACGGTTAATGCACCATAGTCACAGATTAGGCGAAAAGGATCAAAACTCACCTTGCGTTTGGATTGAGTCCCAGGCTTTTTAAAATGCAACTTCTTAAGCCTGGAGGTTTTCAACAACTCGACAATAAAGCTGATAGCCTGCTGGGTGCCCTCCACCAGTTTTTCCACTGCCTCCAACTTGCGGCCCTGAGTCTCCATCATCTCACATACCCTCTCCACCACTCCCCAGAACTCCCTAGATGCAACTTCTGGGCCATTTTTATCTCCAGAGTTAATATCAGTGGAAACGTTCTTGCTAAAAAACAAAAAACCTTGATCCATCTTTCTCACATTATGGGACAAACTATCCAATCGGGTCAGAACTGTGCGTTGCATGTTGAGCAAACACTCCATCTGAAAAAATAAGGAGTCCATGTGGCTTTTGATACTGTGTAGAGAAGCATCATCAGAAGAAGTAACTTGGCACGCGTCTAAACCATTGAGTGATGTCTTCCTTCCATCAGATTTTGGACCGTGAAGAGGCCTGGGATCATACATTTTGGCTAAAGAATTGACCAAGCTGGAGTTCATGATTAGTTTACTGTTTACCGTTTATCAGCATGAAAACAAAATTCATTCAATAACAAATTCCTGTCAGTCATTCAAGCAAAATACAATCAAAAAAATAAGATAAAAAATGAAAAATTAATGAACAAATCTTAGCATAAAGTGGAAGATGAAAAATGAGCTCTCCCTAACTTCTACAAGTCTGAGCTACTTTTGAAAAACAGCAAATGGCAAGTCTCCGAGTCAGTCCCCTGTGAACGAATGGGTGTCACTAATAATAGCCCAGGGTTTGAGTGCGCTGTCGGGGCTGATAGGCTCTCATGGGGAATTGCTGGAGTGGATAGCTATCAGACATCTGAGATAACTCAAACCAATTCAATAAAGGGCCAAGGGGGTGCAGCTTTTCCTCCCTACTGAAACAATGCAGACAGTTAGGCCAATGAGGTCTGCTCACCTGAGTTTTGAACAGATTGGTGAAAAGATGTCGTCTTGATGGGTTGGAAAACATGGCATCCACTTGACCCTTACTGGGATCATTTTGACACCTTTGCCTTAAAGTCTTTTGCTAGGTGTTAGAAAGTCTAGCATCCAGAATTGACACAAAACTTGGGCTGTAGTAAAACAAATAAATCGATTTTAAACCAACCAAAATTTTCATCGCAGTGTGAAAATCTATTTACTCCATGATTAAATCTTGTGAACAGAAACAAATAGCAGAAAGAAAATAAGTCGTAAACTAAATGCTTCCTATCTATCATAGACATTCTCAACAAGTTATATGTGACTGATTATTGGCACAAATTTTGAATCGCTGTTTTCTGTTTCAATAAAGAATGTTAACATAAAAACTTGGACAACATGAAAGAAAGTTACAAACTTCAGCTATTCATTTTGCCTGCTATAAAATTTGATAATCTAATAGTGTTAATAGTTATTTTATTGTCTATCTGTCGTTTAGGCTGTCCGTAAGGCTCTTTAACAAAAGAAATAACTGACTGAATGTTAAGACCAACCATATGTTAACATGTGGCGGTCCGTGCATTTTCTCATATATATATATATATATATATATATATATATATATATATATATATATATATATATATATATATATATATATATATATATATATATATATATATATATATATATATATATATATATATATATATATATATATATATATATATATATATATATATATATATATATATATATATATATATATATATATATATATATATATATATATATATATATATATATATATATATATATATATATATATATATATATATGTATATATAAATATATGTTTATTTATATATGGGTATATGCAAATGCATATATATTTGAAGGGCCTGACCGCCAGTCACTGATATATATATATATATATATATATATATATATATATATATATATATATATATATATATATATATATATATATATATATATATATATATATATATATATATATATATATATATATATATATATATATATATATATATATATATATATATATATATATATATATATATATATATATATATATATATATATATATATATATATATATCAGTGACTGGCGGTCAGGCCCTTCAAATATATATGCATTTGCATATACCCATATATAAATAAACATATATTTATATATATATATATATATATATATATATATACATATATATATATATATATATATATATATATATATATATATATATATATATATATATATATATATATATATATATATATATATATATATATATATATATATATACATACACATAGATGTACATGTATATATACGGAAGGTCTTCACACCGCCATTTGTTTTGTTAAAGAGCCTGACAGCTGATTGGAAGAAGGATCTATGGAAGCGCTCCATCCTGCAATGAGGGTGCAGCAGTCTATTGCTGAAAGAGCTTTGGAGGGACCCCAGAGACTCATGCAGAGGGTGGGGGATGCTGTCCATGATGGACATCATCCTGGTCAGCATCCTCCGCTCTCCCACTTCCTCCACAGAGTCCAAAAGAAAGCCCAGAACAGAGTTCACCAGCTTATTTAGCCTGTTCCTGTCCCTCCGTGCTCCCGCATCCCCAACAGACCACTGCATAAAACACTGTAGATGCCACCACAGTGTCCTAAAAAGCAGTGTCCTGCTCACTCCAAAGGACGGTAGTCTCCTCACTAGGTAGAGGTGCCTCTCGCCCCTTCTATACAGGGCATTTATGTTTGTGGACCAGTCTAGTTTGTTGTTGAGATGAACACCCAGGTACTTAAAATCCATCTGTACCCTGGATGTACAACATCTGTACCCTGGATGTTCACCTGAGTGGCCTGTTGAGAATTCCTCCGAAAATCAATGACCATTTCCTTTGTCTTACTGGTGTTCATGGAGAGGTGGTTTTGCCTGCACCAGTCAACAAAGGCTTTGATGACTCATAAAGAGAATGAAGGTTCATTGGACGCCTATGACAGTTAATGGCAACATCCAGTGTGTTAAATGAGTGCTCTTATTGATATTAGATCTTTAGATATTAAAGTCATGAATATAATTTTGAGAGCTGGTTTCAACAGTACTTAGATATTAAACTCTTTCATGAATATAATTTTGAGAACTGTTTTCAACAGTAAACTCTGTCACCATTCGGCTGGCGACCAAAAGACCGGCGACCAACGGGGACCAAACGTCCGGTGAGAAGAGAGCACAAGAGAGAGAAAGCGCAAGAGAGAGAGAGAGTGCGAGAGAGAGTGCGAGAGAGAGAGAGCGAGAGAGAGAGAGCGAGAGAGAGAGAGAGAGAGAGGGCGAGAGATAGGGCGAGAGAAAGGGCGAGAGAGAGAGAGGGCGAGAGAGAGAGAGGGCGAGAGAGAGAGGGCGAGAGAGAGAGGGTGTGTGAGAGAGAGAGAGAGAGAGAGAGAGAGAGAGAGAGAGAGAGAGAGAGAGAGAGCGATAGAGAGAGTGAGAGAGGGAGAGAGAGAGATAAAGCCAGAGAGTGAGGGCGAGAGAGGATGTTCGATAAAGGGAGTGTGAGAGAGGGAATGCGAGAGTGGGAGTGCCAGAGTGAGAGAGAGAGAGTGTGAGAGAGGGAGGAGTGAGAGAGAGAGAGTGCGAGAGAGGGACGAGTGAGAGAATGTGGTAAACTTGATTACAGTGGACTTGTTTTACATTGCACAGTAACAGATACGTGGGTTGAGTGGTGCTCGAAGACAACATTTAGATGTCACAGCTCGTGACAGGCAAAATCCTCCCCACAGTCTGACTCTTAAGAGGAAACAAAAGTTCCCTTTATTAACTTTTTCCATAATTATACATATTTATATTGTTCTGTATTTTTTTAACCAGCAAGCAGCAGGATTATAGCAAAAGTGTTTTATTTTAAAGGTTGCATGTTTAACTGATCGAAGCAGCACAAAACAGTCTTAAAATGCACATCACAGGCACAGTAATGTTTATGAAAATTTGATTTTTTTAACTTTAAGATATAAATCTTGGTGGGAGAACAGCTGATACATTTTCTCACCTTTGTGCTGTTGGTTGTTGCAGACCTGCAGTCAGTCTAACTTGAAAACCAACTGTAAGTCTTCGGCCATCTTGATGCAACAACACATTTTGTTTAATACAGCACATCCTAATCTAAAGCTCACGTGTGCGGAGAAAATGTGTCCCTGTTAATGCAGGTAACAAGGTCAGAGTTCATCCATTTCTTTTACCTTCGTGTCTGGCAGTCGGATCCTCCCCTTCTTTTTGATGGAAAATAATTTCAACAGCCGCCGCCATAGGAAAGTGGCCAACAGGCACATATTCCCTAGTATCCATAGATCTTTATCCCTTAGGAAGTTCTCCATTATAGGATGCTTCCTTTTCCTGACCTTGTCTTCCTACTTAGACTGTAAGACTCTCGATTGTCTGGCGTGAGCCTCAAGTGGCAGCCGACAATTGATTGACATGGGGATAGAAAGCAGGCGTCGATGAGGAACTACAGTTACTGGACTTTAACTGAGCATAAATTCCAAGGGTCTTGCTCACAACAGACTTGAAAACGTACACAGGGTCTGCTTAAAGGTACCCACCCACCTATCTACCCATTCACCCTCAAGCCAGCTTCCTTGCTACCTCCCTCTACTGAGCCTAAAAGGAGAACGCGCTGTCTGTCAGACGGAAATGGGACAGGTGGTGTCAAGTTCAGGGTGTTAGTGTGAATCAGATGCCTGCTATCTTTTAACTACAGACACAGCACTTTATATTTGCCTGCATGCCCCATAATATATTTACCAAGCAATACTTCTAAACTTTCTTTCCTCAGAAATGTTATGGATAATCTACATGGCACTGTCACTTGCCGCGTCAGCAAACGCCTAGAAAAACACATTTCAATTATATATTGGTTGTTTATAGTGATCTGTTAGTTGAATATCTTTAGTTAAGAGAAGGAAATGTTTTTTTTACAAGTTTTAGGTTTGTCAAATTTTACACTTGGCTTTGTTGTTTTATATATATATATATATATATATATATATATATATATATATATATATATATATATATATATATATATATATATATATATATATATATATATATATATATATATATATATATATATATATATATATATATATATATATATATATATATATTTATAATTTTATATTTATTTGTATTTTTATCAGGCCTGATTACTAATTAATTGCAGAACTATTGTGCCTGTTTGTTCTGATTAGCCAGTAGAGGGCAATGCTATGCGCTACACTATCCAGAACGAACGTTCCTTTCTTCATATTCTCATGTTCTTTCCCTTTCTCTTTCCTTTCTACTTCCAGAGACTACACACCAATGGATGCCAACCGTATTACTGTCAAGGTGCTGCATGAAGACATTAATGTAACAGCCTATCCACAAAGATGAAAAAGACGCGGAGTAGAATGAACGTTTTTTGGCTGACTTTAGGTTGATGTGGATTAAAACGTGATCAGCCGAACCCAAAGTGCCATAGGCATATGTAATATGAAGATAATGGGCAGTTTCATCATTAATTGTGTGATATAGTAGTTTGTAAATGTGTCTTATTCGACCGGAGGTCGTTGATAGGCAGGATTCTGTAAGTGTCTGCACCCCGTCTACGCGTCGTAAAATTCAGGATTGGCTGGTCACTAGATGACGTCCCTAGATGACAAATGTCGCGAGATTGTCCGCATCCCCTGCTGCGTCACTACGGTATTGCATCGACGATCAACAGAACTCTTACATTGCTAGGATTCTGTAAGTGTCTGTGCCCCGTCTGCGCCGTAAAATTCATAAATGGTTCTTTCAATTGGTTCATTTTTAGTGGTTTTCCTTTTTAGGAATTTGGAATTTGGAATCACGGGGGTACAAAAATATATTTTTAGTATTGCAGATTTACAAAAATAGTTACAAAAATATTTGTGTACGTAATTCTATGCAATTCTCCCACAAAAAAGAATACGATGAAAATAGACACAAAAATAAAATAAAAAACCTGATCGACCGCTTCCGTTCGATTATGCTTACAATGTTACCTTTATGATAAAAATCAGGTTACTCACAACTGTTCAGCAGACACACCTTCAACTTTAAACCCCAGAAAAATAGTCTCCGTTGAAATTCTGGGTGCGCTTGGCAGAATTGTGACCACTACGACACAGCTAGTATAGGCCTATACACTGCCTCCTGGTTCTTAGCCTCCATTGAGGATTTTATTCCCACTCCTTCATTTCATTGCAATGGCTGTTTTGCTGGACATTATTCCATTATAAATGAAAAAAAAATAATGCACAAAGTCACATAGGTTAATGCATAATCTGCCGCGGTTCTTAATTTTAGGTATAGCCTGAAATTACAGTGGATAATGATGTTCCAATTGTGGCAAATCCCCACCAATGACATTTTGTTTGAAAAAACTCAGAGGTTTAGCACCGGGACGTTAGCAAATCTGTCTTTTCGGGCAACACAAAAAGGCTGAGTAGGAGAAACCAAGATTTTTAATTTAATCCACCAATTCAAGAATTAAATATTCATCAGGTTTTGTATGATTTGATCACTAATCTTCTAACATGTATTTAGAGATAATTTGTGAAAAAGCTTTGACCTAGGAAGCTGCCATAGCTGAAGGGCACAATTTTAGTGGCTAAAGATTTTTAGGTTGCTAGGTTGCTAGGTTGCTAAGCGTAGCTCTAAGCCGCCTCTTGGTGTAGTGGTTCACTCGCCACAGTTTGGTGCCAGCAGCCGCGGGCTCAATTCCCACTTGTGGTGGTATGATTGGGGGTGTGGGTGGTTGTTTGTCTCTCTGTGTGCCCTACAACTTACAGGCAACCAGTCCGGTGGGTTCAGTCCGCCTTTCATCGAAAACCAGCTGGGTTAGGCTCTCTCGCAACATTTTCGAGGTTGGGTGGTACGGAAGATGAATGAATGAATAAACATAGCTCCTGTATCAGAAATGTGCATAGTATTAGTGTTCTTTTATTTCTTCTGAAAGATTTTTTGACAGAGCACAGACAAGACAGATAAATTTCAGTGGTCACTTCTCAATGGTTTATTTGGCACACTCGTGTTATCTGACTCCAAAATTTAAATTCTGCCTGTGGGCGTTAACTTAAACATCTGTTGAGGTAAAAAAAATTCTCAAAATATGACACCTTTCTTTCAACTAACCACTTTGGTCATTGAGCATGAACAATCCTACATTCTGGCGGGAAATTATATTTCGAATATGACACGTATCCTAAAGTTAATTTCTATAGCAAATAATCCATAACAAATATATATACATAAATAATTCTGGCCCCACTCCTCATAAATGGAGTATGTGTAGACACGGTCCAGTCCTCTTAATTCCTGGGGGTCCACGTCACGGATAATATCTTCTGGTCTACAAACACCACGGCTGTAGTGAAGTACTCAGGAGGAACAACTTGGACACTAAGCTTCTGGTAACCTTCTATAGAGCTACTGTGGACAGCATCCTGGCATACTGAATCACAATGTGGTACGCTGGAAGCACGGCAGCAGGCTGAGAGACCATGCAGAGAGTGATTAACACTGCCAAGAAGATCGTCGGCTGCTCTCTGCCCTCACTGGAAGACATTGCCAGCCCTCTTTACCTCAGCAGAGCCAGGAACATAATCGGGGACCCATACCACCCTGGTCACAATCTGTTCCAGTTGCTGCCCTCTGGCAGACGGTATAGGTCTCACAAATTACGGACAAATAGGCTTAAGGACAGTTTTTATCCCACATCCATCAGGACTCTAAACTTGCGGTAACACGACACACAATCCCTTCTGTGTAATAACTTCGGGGTAAGGTAACATGAAAAAATGTTGGTCTGTGATCTGCCTCCTACTGGCTCACTGAAAGTAAGTGAAAAACAGTGATCCGCTCGGGGGTGATGTGGTGTATCAATCACGGCAGATGCCAAATTACGAGTCTGAAATTATTTTCACTTATTTGCCGGGAAAACGCACCTTATGGAGAAGCACTACCAATTTTGTCAGTTAATGGAAGTTGCCATCAAATGAGGGCCAATATGACTTTACATTTATGAAACTACCATCCATCACTGTTTGAAAAAGTCAACGTCCAATAAAATATAACACTGTCCTCAAATGCAGATTGCAACCCGTGACCGGACGTTTCGCCGGATTAGCTCACTCTCAAAATTCTAATCATGAAAGAGAGAAAAAGAGAGAGAGTTTACTATTGAAAGCGATCAACCCTGTAATCTCTCGCTCTCAAAATTCTAATCATGAGAAAGAGTTTTTAAATGTCAGAGCATTCATATCTAAATATCTAATATTAAAATTATCAATAAGTTGCGTATTATTGGCGTGTGTAAGTTATCCGTGGCCGGATTCGCTCGCTCTCAAAATTATCAATAAAGTGCGTATTATTGGGGTGTGTGTGTGTACATGTTTTTCAAACTACGGCCCGCAATACCCTCGTTTCCCCGATAGATGACCCACTAGTGTAGACCTTTGTTGGAGTGTATCATGGAGAACAACATGCCGCTCATCACTCTCAATTTAAAGACTGCTTTCTTTTGTTCAATAATAATATGTTCTTAATGTTAAAAGTAAATTTGAAAATACATTTTTACCTTCAATTGTGTCGTTTTTCTTACATTTCAATACCCAGGTTTGATAAATTACATTGCGTGTCCATATGCTGTCAAATGTTAGTATCCATTCTGGCCCGCAAGTCAAAACGTTTGCCCACCTCAGGTATAGAATAACTAGCCTTTTTATATTATTTTCCCAAATTAAACACTATCAATAAGCAGCTAATGGCGGCAGTAGACGTCCGTTCATGTTGACTGAGGTGCAGATGCTATTTTTGTTATGAGAGCTCTATCTAGTGCAGTGGTCTCAAACCGGTTCTACATAGGGCCACAGTGGGTCCTGGTTTTTGTTCCAACCGATCCAGTGCCGACATTTTAACCAATCAGGTGTCTTTAAAATAAGTAGCACCTGACTCTAATTAACTGATTGCACTTGCAAAAGGTATCCTTGTTGAGTTGGAATGAAAACCGGTTATAGACCACTGATCTAGTGGATATATAACACAACACTTAACATGAATCGGACATCTACTGCCGTCAATGGCAGCCGGATGTCCGGGTAACGATCTTGCTGTGGGATAATAAGGCTCAATGAACACCACTTCAAAATAGTACAATGTTTTTCTGTCCTGATCATCCTTGGATTTTTCTTTTTGCCATAAAAAAAGACCTCCTGATCCCATAGCAAGATCGGTACCCGGACATCCGGCTGCCGTTGACGGTGGTAGACGTCCGATTTATGTTGACTGTTGCGTTATATATCCACTAGAAGGATCTCTAATAACAGAAAATAGCATCAGCACCTCAGTCAACATGAATCGGACGTCCACCCCCGTCAATGGCAGCGTATTGATAATGGGTTTAAATTGGCACAATAATAGTATAAAAGAGGCAAGTTTGTCTATACCAGGGGTGTGTGTGATTTAACAAGTGAAAAATATGCAATTGGGCAGCCCGGCGGCTGACTGGTTAGCTTGTCGGCCTCACAATGGCGGAGCTGGGTTCAAATCCAGGTCGGTTCACCTGTGTAGAGTTTGCATGTTCTCTGGGCATGCGTAAGTATGGTCCGGATACTCCAGTTTCCTCCCAGATTCCAAAGACATGCATGGTAGGCTGATTGGACACTCTAAATTGCCCCTGGGTGTGAGAATGATTGTTTGTCTCCCTGTGCCCTGCGATTGGCTGGCTACCAATTCAGCGTATCCCCAGTCTCTGGCCCGAAGTCAGCTAGGATAGGCTCCAGCACCCCCCGTGACCCTAGAGAGGATAAAGCGGTTCAGAAAATGAGTTGAGATGAGTAAATGCAATTGATTCCCCAAGTGGAATTTTGCAGTACTGTGAGGTTGTGATGTGTCAACAAGTGTTGGATGCTGTCCGAGACTGCTGTGGCCTTGGATATTAACTGCTGAGGTATAGTGCAGGTTACGGTTCCCTTGTTGTTAAAACACACTTCTCTTCCATGCGACTACAAAGAATTTAGAATATTTGTTGATTGCTTACCTCAAGTTCAATGTGTTTAAGTTCCCAGAAGCAGCGCATGGTCCCGACCTTCTCCAGGTGTCTATAGAAGGCCAGCCGACCAAAACGAAGGCTGTTACTGCGGTTGCGGATAGCCTTTAGCCCTTCCATTTTCTCTACAATGGGAGACATGGGAATAGGTGGCGGTACTGCTGATTCAACACATTTTCCATTCTTCATTCCTGGCCCGGTACAAGGAAACTTTTTGTCTGACCTGCAATTACAACAAAACATCTAACAATCTAGATTTCAAAACATCTTGTCACATTCTCCTGCTTGTTTGGTATTTTTCACAGAGGTTTGTGACTTCCCTTTCCTTTTTAAATGTTTTTTTAGCTTATTAAATATATATTGAGCGGCCTCGTGGTGTAGAGGATCCCTCAACTGATTTTGGTGTGAGCAGACCTGGGCTCGATTCCTGCTGGTCGTGGTATGCTTGTGATGACCAGTCTAGAATGTAGTCTGACTTTCACCTGAAGTCAGCTGGGTTAGAGTCTAACAACCCCCACAACCCTGTTGAGAATGCAGAGTATGGAAGATGAATGAATGCAGTGGTACCTCGAGATACGAGCTTAATTCGTTCTGAGACTTAACTCGTATGTCGATATTCTCGTAACTCGAGCGAACGTTTCCCATTGAAATGAATTAAAAACAAATTAATTCGTTCCAAAACTCTGAAAAAACACCAAAAACACGATATTGGATTGGAAGATTTTTTTATTTCTTCTAATTTGCCATCTATTAACAAAGTAACACATAGCTAGTAGTTTAATATTACTAAAATGTGTTTAATAGTACTCAAATTATACAGATTTTGAAGGGGAGAGAGGGGGCGACGGGGGCGCCTTTTGCACTGCAACACGCTCGTTTCATAACATAAATAAATTCAAATGAACTTGGATTACGATGCTGACACACGAAAAATAAATTGAATCTAACCTTACACTAAACTTAATTCAAATTTTGTATTAACGTTTCTTCTGGGTTGTTCTTCAGTGCTCGCAGAGACATTACAAAAAGGGAGTTGCGACCAGAGACATTAGACGAAGGGAGTTGCGGGGAGAGAGCTAGTGCCCCTCATGTGCTTATGAGCAGCCAAGTGATATATACCAGTGATGTGCCGTCAGGGCCTTCGCGGTCCTTTCAACAAGAAGTAATATATACTACTCGTATTAGCGATCGCTCCGCCATTTGTGCTGATCGATGGGGGGGAAAAAAACACTGAAAAAATGCAACGCTTCGCCCAGTGCTCGTAGATATCTGTTATACACGAATGAGATGCGGCAAAAAAAGACAGTCTGCTAAAATCATAAAGAGCCTCTCATGTCTTGGCCACCTGGCTTTCTCGTATCTCGAAATTTGTCTTGTATTTATAAATATATATATATAAATATACATTTATAAATGTCATAAATGTGTCTGGCCTGGGAAGACGAACTTGTGGAGAAGCACTATACAATTTCGTCATACGCTGCTGAGGGTATGATGACTACTAGGCTTTTTGTCAAGTCAATGATGACGACAATGCCTATGTCTGATTTTCATTTTCATTTTCATTTTTTCATCTAGAGATTATTATTTTCTTGAAATTTTACTGGTATCTCGAATTGCTTGTGTCGGGGTGCTCGTATGTCGAGGTACCACTGTTTTAACATGTCTCCTTGGTTTGAGTCATCTGCTTCAAGGTCCAAACTTCTGACTCTGTGGACCGTGACGAGTCTCCCATGAAGGACCATAGATGCTCTCTGAAAATGAATATGTTCCTATAAGTTTCAAAATTACAAAATATTTATTTATTTTAAAATTATTTGTAATGGTTTTAGATGCATTGGATTGGTTACAAGCCAAGCTCAAGGCTGTTTTTGATTACGATTTGGTTACAAAAAAGATAACACAAAAATATTTTTGTAGTGATATGCAATAAATTGCTAATTTCCAAAGTAATGTAATCCATTCAGTCATTGCAGTTTTGTAATGAATTAATTGCAAAGCAATTGCAAAGCAATTAATTAATCAGATCATTTTTTACCAAGAACTTTTTGTACCGCTTTCATTGATTGTTGTGATCGTTCAACTGGTGAGTTACCATGGTCTATTTTGCAACTGTGTAAATTTGCATTCTTGTACTCAGTGCCACCATGTCAAAGGATTACTTCAAAATCCATATCTGAGTATTCAACACTGTGCCTGCCAAATGTCTGATCCATTCAACCAGTTGGGAGTAGCATCACATTATAAAAGGGATGACTGATGAGATTAAGAAATCCAGCCTGACGCCTGTTTGAGACAGCTGTTTTTTTTGCTCTACCTTTTGAGTCCCCGGGGAGGTCATGTAAGATTACTGAGTATATATTTAGTCACAGAATGTACATGTCCAGGCTGCGACATAGAATTAGACAGTCTGTAGTTCAACACAGTGCGTGAGTGTCTGATGCAGCCAGGACTCTCCTCCATCCCCAGGGGATTTCTTGGGGTAGGATTTCAGCGCTAAAACCACAAGGGTGACCTAGAGTGGACAGCTGGTATTGCTCCTAACAGCCACTCTTTAACTCCAATGATTTCCACTCAGATTCCAAGAAAGTAAAGCCACAGTGTTAGTAAACACCAACATCCAACTTGGTTTGTAACATGTCCCCCCCTGTGAATACTGTAACGTAACTAATATCATAGCATTTGTTTTAATTTTATGGTTTTTATTACTGATGTTATGGTAAATAAGTCAAGTATTGCATTGTTTCCTTCTTTTGCATTTGAAAAATGTATTTCTAAATAATTTCAGCCCTTTTCTCACTCCAAGAGTTATGTACTGTGGTTGAAATTACCAAGCACGATAATAAATATTTGAATAGGAAGAAAGGTTTGAATGAAGAGGATAGTCAGGATTCCCTTTAAGGTGGCAGTTGAACATCTTAAGCTACATATCAATATAGTAACATTTAAATAGGAATGCTCTAAAAAAATAAATAGGTCAATTTGTCACAGGCATGGATGCGGTTTAAGAACATTCAATGAATAACTGCTACAAATTTATGAAAGGCATCATCTACTGTCAACAATATAAGTGAAAATATTTTAAGATGATGGTAAAAATCAATGTAGAAACTAACATTTAAAATTGGTGACCTTCAATTCCTAAGGCATCGATGCATAAAAAAATAAACATCCTTGTTTACATGATATACCCACATGGTCCATTCACTATGATCCTTCATCACTTCACGGCTTCAACATTCTTGGATTCTGTACATTGCATTCTTTTCATCCAAAGCATAAAATGAGTTCATGAAAATTTCAAAATTCACACTGAAATTTGCAAGCGGAAGACGAGATAAAAGATGGCGGAAGTCAGAGGCCCGCTTCTTCTTTGGTGGTGATTTGGCTCGGACACAGTACTGAGGCAGAAGCCACATTTTGCCATAGAGGAAGAATTATATTAAAAGGCCGACATCGTGCCTTTTCCTGTTTTGTTGCGAGTGAATTCCCCGTCGCGCACATCACTTGTTGAGAAACACTACGTCGATCTTATGTTAGTTGTATTTGGATTTTGACCCGTAGTTAAAAATGCCTCCCAAGTGTCTTGGCATCCAAAAAGCACAGGAAATAACAAAACATGAGGACATTCATTCATTCATTTTATGAACCGCTTTATCCTCACTAGCATCACTTAGGGTGCTGGAGTCTATCGCAGCCAAATTCGGGCCAGGAGCGGGGACACCCTGAATCATTGGAGAGGCAGTGGACAATGACAAGGATGAAGAATGTGGTTTGCTGTCTGCAACAACGGGTCCAGGAGATTGATAACAACATGGTCGGAGCCATACAATTTGGCAATCATCTTGACAGTGTTATGTCCTTGTACCAAAGCATATTTGTGCAAGAAAGGAAACAGCAGTCCCTATGTTCATTGTGTGCCGAATCTTGCCCGATCACGATTCCAGCACCAAATGGGTGGAGCTCGAATGGTGTTATCTTTCCTCATCGCTGACTCGCTGACTCGCTCCACTCGCTCCACTCGCTCCACTCGATCAGAGGGATATGGAGGGAATGGAGGCTGAATACAAGATACTTATAGGCTGAAAAAGAATCAAAGTTAAAAACTAGAACAGGAGAAAGATTGCCTCGACGTCAGTTTCCGACAGCATAACAACGCTCCACCTGGATAGGTGCCCCAAGATGTGTCAGGCTCACTAAGTGTCGAAAGCAAATTACCCCTAACTTTCAAATAAACTTTTTTGGATGAAACCTTAACACAGTCCCTAGTAATGACTAGACCACCACCACCAGAGCCATTCCGTGTCTCAGTGAAGGAGTTTCTGCCCATCACTCTAGTCTGTGATTTAGGCACTGGAGACAGATTTTCTTGAGACAAACCCGGCGGAAAAGATAATACAACAGAAAGGCTTGCAGGTTTTATGCATGAAGAATGACAAGCTCAGGCACAATGAAGAAGAATATCTGGAGATGCCGCTACCATTTAGGGTACGTCCTCAATTGCCAAACAATAGGAAATCTGTCAGCCTGTTGTCAACATACACCGCTACGTTTGACGAAATTGGTGAGATGTGAAAAAGATGTTTCATCATTTCCACGTCGGCCCACAGGATCGTGATTACATGCAATTCCTTAGGAGGGACAATATAAATACAGAGATCGTATTTTCTCCTTGGAAATGAAGGATGTTGTTTTGAGAACTGACCCAGAAGATTCACAATGTCAGTCCTGTTTGTGTCTGTCTATAATGTCGCAAAATCCTTTTGAACAAAATTTCCATGTTTATTCGATTATAACGCGCAAAATTTCGTACCAAAAACTGAAGCAAAGTTCGGGAGAGCATTATACACGAATCCCGGTTAAACACTGCCCTCATTTGGTGAAAAAGTACCCTCAGTGGCCATTATGTGTAATGGGAGATGTAGAACCTGTCTTTGTCCACTAGATGGCGACAGTCTACCTTCTTTTACAAAAGCCAGTTCTCTCCCAATAACCTTGGCAAGTTTATAGGATAATATAGGGTTGTAAAAAAAAAGTTGCTCTACAGAAATGAGTCTGCCCAGGGAGCGCTATCCTTGTTCAAGAACAATGGAATCAATTGTTTTGTAAATCTGATGATGAACAATCAGACTTTGAAAGATTTTAAATATTATAATGATGAATTTGGCTTTAAGGATTTAAAATTTTAAATTCCATTTGGGAATTATGTTCATATTGGTAGTAATTTGTTTTACCAGGTTGCAATACCATATGTTGTGAATAAATGTTTTCTACGTTTCCCAGTTACCAGTACTGGTGCAATCCTTGGTGTGAGCTGGGAATAACTAAAAGAAAAAACTATTTATACCAACTTTTAGTCACTAAAAATATGTACCCGTTTTACACGGGTGCGGACTATATTCAAACAAATATGATAAGAACACTAATATGAGTCATACAAAGAAGTTATGGAGAAAGTAATTGAGGCAGGACTCAGGATAAAAGTATTTGTGAGCAGTAGTATGGGTTTATGCTGATGAAAAGTACAATAGACTATGGAAAAGTATCGGGAAGATCGTCAGAAACTGCACTTGTAGATAGTTATTGTAGATCTAGAGCAGGGGTGGCCAACCAGTCAGAGACCAAGAGCCACATTTTTTACTGTGTTACCGCAAAGAGCCACATTTTTTACTGTGTTACCGCAAAGAGCCACATCACACACATACCTTTGCTCAGCCAGATGTATTGTAAATGTCACACTCCAGCATAGTAATGACATAAATTGACTCCTACAGTACTAACAGCACAGGCCAGTCATTATCAACAATGAACATTGTGTGCACTGTCTCACACAGACAAACTCTCAGTTCAACCAAGTCCACAAACAAAAATATAATAATTTACAATAGCGTTTTTCTTTTACTATGCATGTTACTTAGTGGGACTTCTGTCATAAAATCAGAGCCTATTTTTACGCAACATTCGCTCCTTGTGAGCTGTCATTTATTATGAATGGCTTTTAACTAGCGCGCCCACCACGTGGGTGTACACCTCGCTCTCCTATTGGCTGCTCCCGGCTGAGCACTCTCACTTTGGTATGCCTCGCAGGGGGTGTGGCTTTTTCAGCCGACGCTCGCTCTTTGGGATACTTTTTGTGTGCGCGACGCCGTTCATTGTCGCTTCTGGTTCACGGGAGCTCTCCCACTTTGTTAAAAACGTTTACTCAAATGACCTTGCTCCTAGTGGGAAACTTTGAGGTATTTTCATCCCAAGCACATGCGCATTGGACGAAAATACCGTATTGAACTCAAGCGAAGCGCACACCAAATAAAAATAAAACACAAATACAAACTTTGATATGGTCGTAAGAGCCGCATGAAACCGGGCAAAGAGCCGCGGGTTGGCCACCCCTTATCTAGAGAAAGACTGTCACAGAGTAGCTAGAGAGGTACAGGACACAACCTGGAAGATACGGTACTCGAACGTTTGGTCGCCGGACGTTTGGTCGCCGGACGTTTGGTCGCCGGACGTTTGGTCGCCGGACGTTTGGTCGCCGGACGTTTGGTCGCCGGACGTTTGGTCGCCGGACGTTTGGTCGCCGGACGTTTGATCGCCGGACATTTGGTTGCCGGACATTTGGCCGCCGGACATTTGGCCGCCGGACATTTGGTCGCCGGACGTTTGGTCGCCCCAGATGTTTGGTCGCCCTGGATGTTTGGTCGCTGGTCTTTTGGTCGCCAGTCAAATGGTGACAGAGAGTTTACTGTTGAAAATAGCTCTCAAAAATATATTCATGAGAGAGAGTTTAATACCTAAGTACTGTTGAAACCATCTCTCAAAATTATATTCATGATTTTAATATCTAAATATCTAATATCAAAACATCAATAAGAGCACTTATTTAACACACATCTAAACGGTCGCGCATGCGCGGCCGAGCCGGCGAAAACTTTCCACACAGCTACAAGTTTCATAAACAATAGCCATTACATTCCTATTTCCCCAGATGTTAAAATCTATCAATTGCATACCGATTGAGTTTACATATTTGTTCAAATTCTTGCGGATGAGCGACACGACAACGACCATCTAAATTCTTAACAGTCGTGCGCGTGCGGCCGAGCCTGCTAAAACTTTCCACACTACTACCAGTTTAGCCATTGCATCCCTATTCCCCCCAATGTTAAGATATATAATTGCATGCCAATTGAGTTTATATATTTGTTCAAATTCCTGCAGATGAACGATACGACGACGACCACCTATGCAAACCCAGATAAATTCACGAACAAATTAGAGTACCTGCAAGCATTACGTACATTTTGTAAGTTTTACTATTTTTATAATAAAAACTCCTATCTGTGAATTCCCTTTCTACGTAATTTGTAAGTTTGTATTTGTAATTTTTGTACAGAATTTGTAAAAGTTTGTATATGTGATTTGTGTTAAGTTTTATTGCTTCAACAATCACACCATCTGTAAATTTGCTGTGTCTTCTTTTTAATTAATTAATTTTACTTATTGCCTTTTATTTTAGTGTGAAAGTTACAGGCTAAAAGTATACTAAGACTTTTATTTGTTTGACAAAAATGACCATCTAAAGTATTTCAACATTGCAAGTTCTCCCAGAGAGAATGAAGGTTCATTGGACGCCTATGACAGTCAATGGCAGCAGCCAGTGTGTTAAATGAGTGCTCTTATTGATATTTTGATATTAGATATTTAGATATTAAACTCAGGAATATAATTTTGAGAGTTGGTTTCAACAGTACTTGGATAATAAACTCTCTCTAGAATATAATTTTGAGAGCTGGTTTCAACAGTACTTAGATATTAAACAGTACTTAGATGTTAAACTGTCTATTTAGAATATAATTTTGAGAGCTGGTTTCAACATTACTTAGATATTAAACAGGACTTAGATATTAAACTCTCTCATGAATATAATTTTGAGAGTTGGTTTCAACAGTACTTGGATAATAAACTCTCTCTAGAATATAATTTTGAGAGCTGGTTTCAACAGTACTTAGATATTAAACAGTACTTAGATATTAAACTGTCTATCTAGAATATAATTTTGAGAGCTGGTTTCAACAGTACTTAGATATTAAACAGTACTTAGATATTAAACTCTCTCTCATGAATATAATTTTGAGAGCTGGTTTAAACAGTACTTTCATATTAAACAGTACTTAGATATTAAACTCATTCTAGTGAATTAACTGTAGATATTTAGATATTAAACTCTGATGAATATATTTTTGGGAGCCATTTTCAACAGTAAACTCTCCGTCACCATTTGACTAGCGGCCAACGGGGACCAAAAGACCGGTGAACAAACGCCTGGCGACCAATCACCCGGCGACCAATAACCCGCCAACCAATCGTCCGGCGACCAAAGGTCAGGGCGACCAATGGTCCGGGCGACCAAAGGTCCGGGCGACCAAACGTCCGGTCACGAGAAGATACATGTCATGTACATACATACGTGCATGGGGTGTAGTGAGCGAGGACATGAAAGTGGCTGGTATATGGGGGAAAGTGATGCACAGGACAGGTTGAAATGGAAAAAAGTTGATTCGGTGTGGTCAATAAGATGGGTTGAGAACATCATTTTCCGAACCGTTTATTCTCACTTGGGCTGTTGGGCCACCTTCGAGAACGTCTATATATTTAATGGAATTTCCATTGTTAATTAGGCATTGTTCCAAACAAAGAACAAAAATGGTTGTTTCATGACCCCTTTGGACAAACAACAGCTATAGAAACATGCTCCATTTTTAATTAGGGTATTTTGACCAAAACATTTCAAGAATCTTTCCCCATATGTTCCTGTTACTAAAATAGTCAGCAGTTCTTGAAAGCCCAAATGCTTCAAGAAGTATGGCTGATCCCAGGTCAATTACCTCAAAGAGCATTATTTTTGGTATACTGTTTCACATGAGGTCACATGGGTCACACTAATCCCAGAAAAGAAAACCCAGTAAGTATTCTGTTCTGCAAGGGCTTCCAATAGGTTTGTTGTCAGGCAGACAAGCATTTAAGTTCATGTATGAGTGCATTTTCTAATAGCATGTTGTTTTAACAAGCAATTACATTGTTGAGGATCTATTTTATGCTTTTGTATATCAGTGTGCGAATAACCCTGTATTCATTGAATGTTGTGTTCTGTGTACATTTTTGTAATTTCTATCCATCTATAAAGCATCTGTGGGAGATTCCTTTCCATCCTCATCAAGATAGCAAGATGGCGGCGCGCACGGGTGCAGCGGCTCACTGCTCTCCAGTTCGTTCGCTTTTCTACAGTCGCCAAGACCTAATCACTGTCGGAAGGAAAGGCAAGAAACCTAAATCTATGACCTTCGATATCCCCGAGAACATCCGGAGACCTCCGGGATCTCAGTGGATATCCAGCCCTCCAAAAGTACGACGTAGACGACGAAGAGAAAGAAAACAGAAACGGGGTTGCCGGTCAGGCTTAGCGGTTAGGCTAAGACAACAACCTTTCCGAACCCCGCTTCCTAGTATCTTTCTGACAAATGCCCGATCCATTACCCACAAAATGGATGAGTTGGAACTTCGAGTTGCTACCAACAGCTTCGTAAGGTATTGCAACATTATTCTCATCACGGAAACATGGCTACACCAGCATATACCCGACGCTGCGCTATCGCTAGCTAGCCGAACGCTTTTTCGGAACGATCGTTCCAAAGAACTACCAGGAAAGAGCAAAGGCGGTGGACTATGCATGTACATTCACAATGAATGGTGCTGTAACAGCAAGATCATTGACACCCACTGTTCTCCGGATTTGGAGCTATTGGCAATACGATGCAGACCATACTACCTACCGAGGGAGCTAACGGTCGTCATAGTAACGGCTATCTACATACCTCCAAATGCTAACGTCAACACGGCTCTCGACTTACTGCTAACGGCTGTAAATAAACAACAGCTCGACCACCCTGATGGAGTCTTTATTGTCGCTGGTGACTTCAACAAAGCAAGTTTAAAGACTGTCCTACCTAAGTTCATCCAATATGTCAAATGCAATACAAGACAAGACAAAATTCTCGACCATGTCTACTCGAACATCAAACATGCCTATAAAGCTGATCCTCTCCCACATCTAGCTGGATCAGACCATCTTTGTATATCTCTAACCCCTGCGTACAACACACTCCGAACGCAGACAAAGCCAAAAATAAAGTCAATAAAAACTTGGCCCGAGAACGCTCTTTCTAAACTGCAGGACTGCTTTTCCCGCACCAACTGGGAACTTTTTGAACACAACGACCTCCTGGACTATACAGAAAATGTACTCTCCTACATCAGAAACGGCATTGACAACGTCACTACAAACAAACGGATACGAGTTTTTCCAAATCAAAAACCCTGGATGACCAAAGAGACACAAGCACTTATCAAATGCCGTAACACCGCCTACAGATCGGGGGACAAAAGAAAGTATAGAGCTGCCAGAGCTGAGCTGAAAAGGGGCATAAAGAAGGCCAAGGCAGCATATACTAAGAAAATCGAAGAGCACTTCAAAGAAAACAACCCAAAGAAGATGTGGCAGGGAATACGACATATCACTAACTACAAGAACAATTCCATGTCTGTAAACGCGAATGTCTCACTAGCGGAGGAACTGAACCATTTCTTTGCCCGCTTTGAATCTGACAAATCAAACCAAGTGTCAACACTCCCACCACCACCCTGCGACAATACACTGGAGTTTCAGGAACAGGAAGTGAGACTGGAAATGCAGTCTGTGAACACCAGGAAGGCTGCTGGTCCAGACGGAATACCTGGCAAAGTGCTCAAAGCCTGTGCTGAACAGCTGGCAGGAGTCTTCACGGACATTTTCAATCGGTCCTTGCAACAATCCATCGTTCCTGCCTGCCTAAAATCTTCCACCATCATTCCTGTCCCCAAAAAGCCAACCATCGGCAGCTTGAACGATTACAGGCCTGTTGCTTTCACGCCTGTGATCATGAAGTGCTTTGAAAAGTTGGTGGCCCGACACATCAGAAAGACAATTCCCCCCTCAGTTGACCCGCACCAGTTTGCTTATAGGGAAAACAGGTCCACTGAGGATGCTATCGCCGTGGCTCTTCACACAGCACTGAGCCACCTGGAGCACCAGGGGAACTATGTGAGGATGCTCTTCATAGACTATAGCTCAGCCTTCAACACCATCAAGCCGGACATCCTGAAGGACAAACTCTACCACCTTGGACTATCCTCTTCAATCTGCTGCTGGATAAAGAACTTCTTGACTGGTCGACCACAAACTGTCAGAATGGGTCCACACCTCTCTTCCTCCATCACACTAAACACAGGCTCACCACAAGGCTGTGTACTGAGTCCTCTCCTGTACTCCCTGTACACATACGACTGCACACCAGCCCACCAGTCAAACTCTATCATCAAATTCGCCGATGACACCACTGTGATCGGACTCATCTCAGGCGGGGATGAGTCAGCTTACAGAGACGAGGTCGACAAACTGTCTTCTTGGTGCTCGGCGAACAATCTTACACTGAATACCGCAAAGACTAAAGAAATAATCTTGGACTTTCGCAAGCGCAGCACAGACCTGGCCCCACTCCTCATTAACGGAGTATGTGTAGACAGGGTCCAATCGTTCAAATTCCTGGGAGTCCACGTCACGGATAGGCTCTCCTGGTCCACAAACACCACAGTGTTAGTGAAGAAGGTCCAGAAACGACTCCACTTCCTCAGGGTACTGAGAAGGGACAAGTTGGACACCAAGCTTCTGGCAACCTTCTACAGAGCCACTGTGGAGAGCATCCTGACTTACGGCATTACAGTGTGGTATACCGGAAGCACGGCAGCAGACAAAAAAGCCATACAGAGAGTGATAAACACTGCCCAGAAGATCGTCGGCTGCTCTCTGCCATCGCTAGAAGACATTGCCAACCCCCGATACCTCAGAAGAGCCGGGTCCATTGTTGGAGACCCATACCACCCTGGACACGGCCTGTTCCAGTTGCTTCCATCTGGCAGACGCTACAGGTCCTACAAAGCACGGACAAACAGGCTCAAGGACAGCTTCTTCCCAACAGCCATCAGGTCTCTGAACCTGCAGCAACACGTGATGTGACGACTACACATATCCCTACTATGAAATTAAGTCAAGTCGAATTGAAGTAACAGGAAAGTCGTTTGGTGCAGATCTACCTTCCACAGGATGACTGAGGGAGGGTAAGTATAAAGACTGAGAGGTAAGTGATCCATCTTATTCTTGTTGGCATCGGTGAGGCAACTTGTAGTCGCCGGAAAATGGCGCTCAAGGCGGAGAGCTAACAAGTATGAATATGTCATAAATAAATGTCATAAATGTGTCTGGCCTGGGAAGACGAACTTGTGGAAAAGCACTATACAATTTCGTCATACGCTGCTGAGGGTATGATGACTACTAGGCTTTTTGTCAAGTCAATGATGACGACAATGCCTATGTCTGATTTTCATTTTTCATTTTTTCATAACCCTCTGTAAATGATATGAAGATCTGCAAGTGTGCTGGGATGACTCAGGGCTGCCACTTTATCCTACAATATGACTATGAACACATAAACGGATGATTGCTTACTATTATTATCAATAAACAACAAATTGAAATGTACTTTGTTTAGAAATTTAAAATGAATTAATAATTGTTCATGTCGAGCCATGTGGCCAAACTGGTTTTACAATTGTTTGTTAAGACAGTGGAAGGTAGGATAGGCCAACTAGCTGACCTTGCAATTGTTTGTTCGCCTGACGAAGTGTAACATAGGCTGGCTAACAGGTTTTGCAATTGTTTCCTTGTATTGTGGAATATGGCCAACTCGGTTTGGAACTGTTTTTTCGAAACGTGCAATATAAGATAGGCTGCGGGAGTTTGTGTGAGCTATAAAAATATCGTGTTTGCATACAACTTAAACCTGCTAATGTCTAACCATATTAGCCCAAAGTTTTGTTTACATAAACTATGTCCTACATCACTGTGTTAGAAATATTACTCTGGTGTTGGGTTTATTCTGTATTACTATTATACATATATGTGTAGTAATTCATTTTTTTGTTAAATCATTCTTCCTTTTGTTCGGAAATTGCTCGAGGTCATAAACAGCCGCCTGGCGCTCTCTCACGTGGACTTCTTATCCAAGGATTGTTTATCCTACATCTCACCCAGTATCGGGCTCTGAGGGCTGTTGATCGGGAGGCAGCGAGGACTCGGGATATCTGCCACTTCCATAACACTCGTATAGTGTGCATACCTCGTGACGCACTTCAGGCTTCTTTATGTAATTGTTATATGATTGTTAGGTCAAATGAAGGCGTGATTGTTTTAATCCAAATGAGGTTTGGTTTTAGTTTCCTGTTCTGTTATTGTTAAAATACCTTGATTGTTATTATAGTTACAGATGTTGTTTCTGCTCACACATGTTGAATTAATCAACAACCTTGTAATTGTTTTGATTTATGGCCTTAAAGCCGCACGGGAATGATTGTCCGAGAGGATACTTTGAAGACAAGGGGGAAGTCTTGTTGCTTTGCTGTATCTTCCCTTAAGGTCCTTATCCATGATGCAATCTATTTAATTAAATGTCAATAAGTGAATAAGATGTCTGCCTGCAGTGATTGATAATTACATCAGAAGGGTAATTATTCATGAACCTATCATCTGGAGTTCCTATATAAAGACTGACCTAGTGTTCAATCAGAGAGAATTGCGAGGAAGACAGGCTGTGAGAGGTTCACAGCTGTCGGAGCATTCTCCAACCATCCTGCAGTCCGGTAATAAACCTATTTCCTATTGAAATTGATCTCACTCTTTCTTAATCTGCTCCTGAAGTTGTAGCTTCAGAGCTATCAGTAATAAAAAATGCATTGACTTTATTGTCCAGGAAGGCTCCTGCTTGGTTCATCCCATTCTAGAAGAACAGTTTGTTTAGCCCTGGGTGTATTAACTTCCTTTTGATTTAAGGATAAATTATGTCTTCTATGACAAACTAATATGTTATTGCTATCACTGCCAGCCATTAGGCCTGATTATTTCAGATGTTATTTTTGTTGTGACAGGCTGCTCCATATGAATGAAGATGTTTGTTTGGTTACTAAGAATATTTTAAATCAAAAACTGTGTAAAATCTCTCAATGTCAATATTTCATCAGATAAATCTCCGTCCCTGTGTTAGGTCTTTTGTAGAGTCCAACAGTTTTCTTCCAGGATGGTCCTGTACTTGGCTCCTTACATCTTCCCATCAATGTTAACTTTTTTTTCTGTCTCTATCGAGGAAAAGCAGGCACAAATTATTAGGCTGCCACCACCATTTTACAGAGTGGGGATAGCTGTGTTGCTTTTATGCCAAAGATATCCTTTTGCAATGTGACCAAAAAGTTGATTTTGGTTTCATCTGACTAGAGCACCTTCTTCTACATGTTTGGTGTGTCTGCCAGGTGGCTTGTGGCAAACTTTAAAAGAGAATTTTTGTGGATATCTTTGATTTCTTGAGTTTGATTTATTTAATAAGGGACGCACATATTAATGACCGTATTCAAATTCATGTTACTGAACATTTATTAATTCATTAATTAATCTTCCATACCACCCATCCTCAAAAGGATTGAGGGGTTTGCTGGAGCCTAACCCAGCTGTCATTGGGCAAAAGGCAGACTACACCCCAGACGGGTCGCCAGTTACACAAAAAAAAGATAGAAGGGCTGTACATCTCTGACGCGCTAGCAGGAGGATAGATTTGCCCATCCTACTCCCTCGTCAGGGCTGGCTTCTTCTTAGTCAACAAGAAGGGCGGTTCGCTGCGCTTCTGCGTCGACTACCGAGGCCTGAACGAATCACGGTCAGACCACAGCACTCATCCACGAAACTCCCGTTCCGTTCGTCAGAAAAAGCGGAAGCAGCGTTCATTGATCTGAAGACCTGTTTTACCTCTGCTCACATCCTCGCCCACCCAGACCCTGAATTGCAGTTCCACGTGGAGGTCGACACCTTGGTGGTGGAGGTCGGCGCTGTCCCAGCGCAAACAGGCAGATGGGAAGTTGCACCCCTGCGCCTTCTTTTCCCTAGGCTGTCTCCAGCGGAACGCAACTACAACATTGGGGACCGGGAACTGCTTGCGGTGAAGATGGCTCTGGAAAAATGGCGACACCACCTGAAAGGGGCAAGCCAGCCTTTCACGGTTCTAACAGACCACAAGAACCTTGAATACCTCAGGTCGGCCAGGAGGCTGAACCCTCGCCAGTTCAGGTGGAACATGTTTTTTAGCAGGTTTAATTTCACGCTAAACTATATCCCAGGCTCCAGGAACGGTAAGCCGGATGCTTTATCCCACGTTTTCCATTCCCCGAACTTGGAGGAGGAGCCTCCAACTATCCTAACTCCCTCCTGTATTGTGGGGAGTATGAGGACGGGGCTGGAGGCTGAAGTACTGAGGGCCCAATAGTTGGAGCCGGACCCAAGACGGTGTACGCATATATGTTCCGACCTCAATGCATTCCAAGGTGCTAGAATGGGTCCACACCTCCCGCCTGACCTGCGACCCGGGGGTTGCTTGCACACTGTCGGTGTTGCGCCAACACTTTTGTTGGCCGACATTAAGGGCAGATACACGATCTTTCATATTTGCCTGCCAAGTGTGCGCAGGCAATAAATCCTCCACCAAGCCGAGCTCCGGTCTACTCCTTCCACTCCCAATTCCTAGCCATCCCTGGTCTCACATTGCGGTCGACTTCGTCACGGGCCTTCCTGAATCCCAGGGTAACACCACCATACTAACCATAGTCGACCGATTTTCCAAGGCTGCCCACTTCATTGCCCTCCTCCAGCCCAGGAGATGGTCGCCTTACACAGCATGTTTTCCGCCAGCATGGAATCCCTAGGCTATCGACCCCCCCCCCCCTTATTTACATCCCTGGAGGTGGATATTGCCGTGCCCTCCTTCCAGGAAGACCTGACCAGATGTGGCGGTATCTGGGAAAAGGCCCGGGCTGCGCTTCATTACGCGTCCACCCATGCCCAAGAGCAGGCCAACCGCTGTCGTGTCCCCGCGCCAACATTTGTTGTTGGTCAAAAGGTATGGCTGTCCACCCGAGATTTCCCCCTAAGAACCGGGTCCCGGAAGCTGTCACGCCGCTTCATCGGTCCCTACGAGATCGAACGGGTAATAAATCCATGCGCCGTGCGCCTCAAGCTCCCACCGCCCCTCCACATCCACTTCACCTTCGCCCTTTGTACCCTCCACTTCACGACGGACTTCACGGCTACCGACCGTCCTTCTACAACTAACGACTCGCCTACGCTATCCCCTGCTTTTGCCCGCCTCTTGGATGATTCTATTAAAGATTTGAGAACCAGAGTCGCAGCCCTCACCTACTTTGGGGTCCTCCATCCCCGATCGTAACACCACGTTTTACATCCTCTTCCTCGTCGTTGTCCACTGTTCCTTTTTCCTCACTCCCCAATGCCACCATTTTGACGAGGTCCTCATCAGTTGGAGCGGTTGAGTGGCTCCCCAGCAGTGTGTTGACTTCCTTCCCTGTCTTGTTTGAAAAGCCAGGTTGGCTACCTACCGAGCCAACTTCACTTGCTTTTCTATGTCGTGAATCTCTCATTATCCTGGTTAATTTTTTTTCTAATGGTTACCACTCGCCTGGTGTGCTTGAAAAAGGATATTGTTGACGTTTTCTGAATGTTCGCTTCTTCTTGCTTGATATAAAGCATGGTAGATTCATTTATGCTGTAATGGCATGCTACATGGGCATATGTATTGGCTGCCTTGAGCATATCTAGAAATGTCACTCTTTCGGTCACAATCATCATATATCGTTTTATTTATTTTTTTGGCTCAAGGATGCTTTAGATAGCCCAGCAAATTAGGAGGCATTTTCAAGAGAGATTCGAAATCCATACAAAACTGCAATAAGCTTGGCCTAGTCGTCCTCCAAAAGGTTAAAGAAGAGGGAGAGGAGGAAAACAAAAAGGCAGGACATCGTCTTTCTTGACCCTATATATTGTTCGGCGCGTCATCTACGGTGACATTTTTCTTCTTCGGCACTGAGTGCCACCCTACTCAGCGCCGATGAAGTAATGCCTTGACTTTTCATATTCTATCTTCCTCTTGTGAATTACAGCGTGAATTTCTACATTTTTATGATTTTTTTTATTTGGATAGTTAATATAAAAAAAAACCAAAAGGAACTGAAGCCGCAAAGTGGTCAAGGATGACAATACTACTGGTTTATTGGGGAAGGCGACAATTTAAGACAAAATTGTGTTGGTATAATCACATTTTTTTATTACCGTCAACCGTCAACCGCCAACCGCCAACCACCAACCGCCCTTATCCTTATCCTTATCCTTATCCTTATCCTTATCCTTATCCTTATCCTTATCCTTATCCTTATCCTTATCCTTATCCTTATCCTTATCCTTATCCTTATCCTTATCCTTATCCTTATCCTTATCCTTATCCTTATCCTTATCCTTATCCTTATCCTTATCCTTATCCTTATCCTTATCCTTATCCTTATCCTTATCCTTATCCTTATCCTTATCCTTATCCTTATCCTTATCCTTATCCTTATCCTTATCCTTATCCTTATCCTTATCCTTATCCTTATCCTTATCCTTATCCTTATCCTTATCCTTATCCTTATCCTTATCCTTATCCTTATCCTTATCCTTATCCTTATCCTTATCCTTATCCTTATCCTTATCCTTATCCTTATCCTTATCCTTATCCTTATCCTTATCCTTATCCTTATCCTTATCCTTATCCTTATCCTTATCCTTATCCTTATCCTTATCCTTATCCTTATCCTTATCCTTATCCTTATCCTTATCCTTATCCTTATCCTTATCCTTATCCTTATCCTTATCCTTATCCTTATCCTTATCCTTATCCTTATCCTTATCCTTATCCTTATCCTTATCCTTATCCTTATCCTTATCCTTATCCTTATCCTTATCCTTATCCTTATCCTTATCCTTATCCTTATCCTTATCATTATTATTATTATTATTATTATAACTTTTCTCAATTCATGTAGTAGGACAAGACTGTAACGGTTAATATTTATTATTCTGGTGGACCAGTACCAGGTGGCTCACAGATTGATGGTTGGGGACCACTGGGCTAATAAATGTATAATAAGGCCGCCTACTACTACCACCACTACTACCACCACTACTACCACCACTACCACCACTACCACCACGGTCACCAATACCACCAGTACCACCACTACCACCACTACCACTACTACCACTACTGATTCAGGGTGTCCCCTGCCTGGTGCTTGTAGTTATTTGGGATAGGCTCCAGCACCCCCTCCCACCTCCCACCATCATGAGGATAAGCGGTTCAGACAAAGAATTAAATAATAAAAGTGTAAAAATAATGGATGGCAAATAATATTAGTAGTGTGCAAGAGAAGAAGAAGGGCGAAAGCATGTCTAATCTCAGGTGGGTTGCTTTTGTGGCCCTTTTGAGAGCACAGTCTTCACTTGGGTGTTTAATCCCAGGGGCATCTCATGTTCTTGTTTTTAAGTCGCATGGAAACAGCTATCAAAGCCTATAAACCATGGGAACGTGGGTGAAGTGTTTGAGTATGTGTGTAAAGGGGGAATAGAACAAAGCATCATCATTCAACTTGGTGGTGCCACTAACATAGTAGAAAGAAGTGAACAGCTACATACCATCAGAGGTAGAAATTCTAATGCATAAAACCATACAGTGCAATAAATTCCTCAGATACCTATTTAATTAGTATAAAATTAAACATGCTTCCTGGCTGATATCATGATACCAAGTTATTGACTGAATGTCTTAACGTACCATTAGCTGCCTAATTAGAAGGCCAGTTATGAATCCAAATTCAGATCGGCATGTCATCTCCATTACACTCAGATATAATGAATCCAAGTAGTCAAGCCACGGCTATTTCCAACTTGTTGCTTAAGCCAAATTGTTGAATATTTATCTGTATTTTTATCACTGTGTAACGTATGCATACTTGTAGATACTCATTTCTGCCTCAAATGACATTTTCACTGGTCGCAGCCGGCCGGCTCAGTCTTTCACAAGGTCGCAACTTTGCAAGATGGTGTAACTGTAGAAGTTCCACTCAGTGTGGTTTTCCATGTCGTCAAGAACAAAGCCAAGATCTTATTTTAGTGCACAGAAGTTAAATTTATCTATCGGGCACGTCGCTTTTAGGTCGTATTAAATTATTAATTTAGTTTAGGATTTTTATATTAAATTTACAATTCTTTGTTTCAACCCATTCAACATTTTATTTACTCCCTGAACAATATTTATTCATAGATGCAGACCAAATATTGTAAACCAACTAAGCAAGAAAAATCCAGTAATCAGTTGATGTAGGTAAGATTAAGAAAAGAAAAAAACTATTAAGAAAAAACTTGTGACAAATGGCTTGATATATTATGCCTTGCAGTGCATGTAACTGATCCCTTGTCTGTAATGTTGTTGGAATTCCAAACATGGTAATCATGACAGATTATGTTTCTGTTGAAATTCAGTACAATCCATGAAATTTTATTGGATCTAGAACCGTGGTAAAATAAACCATAATTATAATTCATCACATATGCTTAATTACATGCCACAAATGTAAAAAAAAAAAAACTCACCCTTGATATTTGGAAACTTCGGCAATCACCAAAATCTTCTTCTCATTTCCTCCCATGTTTCTCATGGGTGCGATGATGGCTCTCTTCCCAGATTTCCTGTCAAGTGTTTTGTTGAGATTATGTGCGAATTTGCTCGTCTGTGCATATGGAGTGTGTTTGCAGGGTCTTGTATCTGCGTCTGTCCGATCAGAGAAGAAAGCACAACCCTAAAGTGTAGTTGTTTATGATATTCTGCCTTGGGAGCCACAGATGTCCAGGGATAAGAACCTTTGGTGTGATTGGACAGGGCTAGCAGAGAATAGGGGCGTTGGGTTGTCTGTCTATGGTGGATGAAAGGAGGAAAGACAGGTGAGGGGAGCGACAGGGGAGGGATTTAGGGACCACAAGCAGGCAGGGGGGAGAGGGAGTGCTCCAGGGAGTGTGGCTTATTGTAAAGGAGTGTGAGGAATGCCATGGCGCCAGTGCATGAGGAGGGATGATAGACTAAGAATGGTACTGTGATCCCTCACTATTTCGTGGCCTCACCATTCGCAGCTTCAGCACATCGCGTTTTATATACTAAGTATGTATAACAAAAAGTTCATAAAATGTCAAAATTCAATTCTATCAAGCTCACAAGCCGAAGATACTTCCCTGTCTTCCGCTTGCCACCAAGAAACTGGTGGAAGATAGTGGTCTGTCAACTCACCCCCAAGAAAAAAAATGGCGGGCAGCGGGCGGTAGCCATCATTTTTATATTTTAATAGAGCTTTTTGAGTGGCTGTGAGCCTCTGTGAGGGTGCATTTATTATCTCCCTAGTGCGCTGAAAACATGTCACAGAAGAAAAATCACAATTAACTATTAAAGTTTGCAAACCTTCCCCCGTCAGTGTCCCTACTTGTGCTGTCGAGTGTACTGATTTTAATGGTTTTAATTTTGTTATTTTCCATATCTGTCCACTTACTCAAAAGGGGAGTGGAAGGCCACATTTTTTTTCTTCCATTCTCACCAATTGTTTCACTTTCACACTGATTCCAGAGCGGTGTCAATGAAGAATCGGCAAGCAGCCTAGCTGTATTGTAAATGTGTGTACAGTTGTGGTCAAAAGTTTACATAGACTTGTGAAGAACATAATGTCATGGCTCTCTTGAGTTTCCAATTATTTCTACAACTCATTTTTTTCTCTGATAGAGTGACTGGAACAGATACTTTGTCACAAAAATCATTCATGAAGTTTGGTTCTAATATGATTTTTTTTTGGGTTAACCGAAAAAGTGATAAAATCTGCTGGGTCAAAAATAAACATACAGCAACACAAATTAGCAATTTTGGTTACTTAAAAAGTTGTGTCAGCGAAATGAGCTTCATAGGAGGGTCTCTTAACTTCTTTTGAGTAATTATGAGTGACTACAGCTGTTGACTTTTCTGAGGCCATTTAAATAGGACTCACTGGATGCAAAAGCCCACAAACGCTACAATGGGTGAATCCTTGGCTTGAACAAGTCAGGAAAGTCAGTTGGGACCATTTCAAAGCAGCTGCAGGGCCCAAGAGCAACAGTGCAAACAATTGTTTGTAAGTATAAATGCATGTCACTGTTTTGTCATTGCCACGATCAGGAAGAAAACACAAGCTATAACCTGCTGCTGAGAGAAAATCGGTCAGGAGGGTGAAGATTCAACCGACAATCAACAAAAAGCAGATCTGCCAAGAATTAGAAGCTGCTTAAACACAGGTGTCAGTGTTCATAGAAATTGTTGAAAATGTTTAATTTATTCTTAATTGCTGTTGCATCCTTTTTGCTTTTCTTTGATTTTAACAAAGATACTCCCCTACTTACGAACATTTGAATTATGAACAACGCTACATACGAACATGTCTGCGTAGTGTTTATGTCGAAAAAAGTTCGTATGTTAGATTTTTTATTGCACACCTTTTTCCGAGTAGTGCTTCTTTCCGCCGCCATTACCGACTTCTGGCGCTGTGAGAGCTCAGCTCACCCAGCATCCACCTTCCTCCGCCCAGTTCGTTGCAGTGCGGAAGTGCTTGAACGTATCTCCAGTGCGCCAATCACCTTTTTCATTGTTATCATTAAATATCTCGTGCATCCATTATTCAATATAATTGGTGAAAAGCAAAAGGCTTCTAGTGTGGGAGGTGCAAGGAAGAGGCAAGCCATTTCATTTGAAACGAAAGTGACAATAATATAGAAGCTTGATGCGCAAAAGAAAGTGGTGAGCGTTGCACGGTAATACAACTTGAATTTTTCGACCGTCAGTACCTGTTACAACTCCCCCTGGGGTATTATCTACCAGGGAGTCGCAACTATCACAGCAGACAGGTTCTGGTAAAGATGAGGTCGGACAAACACTGCAAGTAGCCTTCAGTTATTTTTATTTACAATAAAGTCATTAAAACAGACTACGGGATAACATAGGGGAAGTACGAGATATTAAAGTGGCACCCTCAAATAAACACGGTAAAACCCCCTACCAGACAGGTGTCCAAATGAACAACCACAAAATACAGGAAATAAGACCGAAGGATGCCACTGTTAAACTGATGTAATATAATCTAGACAGGGGAATAACTGTGTCTAAATGCACAAACTATATGTATACCCAAAGGTGTCTAAACTTATCTCAAGTCCCCCTATGCAACCCAAAATTCATTAACAACACATACAAAATATAACAGGGAGTAACATACTCACAAGCCTGCAACTCAGCAAGGCATCAACACATCAAGGACAAGGGCAAAGGCAAGGGGCGAACTGACAACTGAAAAGGGTTTAAATAAGGGCAGGAGGGATGATTGGGGAATTAATTACAGCTGTGTTGGCCTGGGCAGGGCTCTGTCACAAGGGTGGAGCCACAGCTGCAGATACCTGTAAAGAAAAGAAAGCACACACCTCCTACATAGTGTGTGTCCAGGCTGCCAGCCGTAACAGTACCATTTATAAACAGAAAGATTGAGCAGCAGGACCCAAATATTGAACGTGGCACAAAGGCAGCAAATCAATTGAATGATGCCATACAGTCATTAGATAACTTTTTTCGGTTAGTTTCTAGTAAATGTCTCTCTCTCTAATGTATGTATACAGTGCCGTATGTATTCTCTCCATTGTATCAAATGTTTTTCAGTACAAACCAATGCTGGTTGCTTATACAAGACTTAAACATACAAATGCACTTATATAAACCTTCAATATACTTATATAGACCTTAAACATAAATTATAATACAAAATATAGCACTGAATCAACTTACGAACAAATTCAACTTATGAACAATCGCTCGGAACGTAACTCGTTCGTAAGTAGGAAAGTGTCTGTACAATCTTATGCAGAAGTATACTTGGAATTATAAAACAAAATTATACTATTTACAGTTGTGGGAGAGAGTTAGGGGGAAAAACTCTCATTCATCCTGGTGAGGTGCTTCACAATAGAAAATAAATGCGAAACAATGTTCTAGTGTGGGGTGGGCAAAGAACAACTGTAACATTGCGGCCAAGAGACAATGATTCAAATTTATCCAATATGCCTCCCAAGTGCCAACTTTGTGAAAAGGCAATGTGGAAAGGGATTCTCTTTATAGTAATATGGCCTCCATTTTTAGTCATTCAGTGATATTAATGACTTGATTATTGTGTGGGTATTGTGTGGTTATAAATCTACAAGATAATATGAATAATCCAATAGAGTTTGTAATATGACAGCATGTTCCAATCACTTACCAATGCTCACATGAATACAGTTTAGGTCAAAGTAAACTACTGTACCCTCAATTTAGTCGACTGTGGAAATTTCCTGCTGCAGGACATGCGTGATCACTGACATGCCTTTCAATGTCATGTCATTCTGTATACATCTGCACAGCTGTGTCCTTCTTAAATAGGGATCACACATAGGGTGTTCTTTGCTGTTCCTACCCAGGGGAACAGAGCTGTCAGGATTTTGGCGGAGACTGACCAGTGTTTGTGTTCGAGGGGGACATATGAGCCCCACACTGGATCATGGGGGAGAAAATTGAGGCATGGATTGGCGTCGACTGTGGTGATTGACTCTGCAGTAAGGATATATGTGTGGTTGGAGACAGATGTAGGGACACAGAGGCCAGTTGAATTGGCGGGGAAGATCATATACACTCGCCATCCACAGAGCCACCATACTTGGTCCAGTACTGTCGATGTTTGGGAAGAGACTTGTCTGATCTCGGCGCACCTGGTGACGTGAACTTCCTCTTAAGGGGTCTTGGGATCTACAGTCTGTCCGATTGTTGCACCGAACATACGTTGCAGGATTGACCGTAGTAATGGCACCACGGCCATAGTATGTAGGTGGTCGAAACTTTACCAGACTGGATTCTTTCGGATTACCCAGGATACAGTTGTAGGTGTGGTTGGCGAGTTATTTGTTCTGAAGGTGTTGGGTTTATTCTGTATTACTATTATAAATATAGTTGTATTAAGTCATTTCCTTGCTAAATCATTCTCTTATTATTCTCAAAGTGTTGCGAGGTCACCAATAACCGCCAAGTCATCTTTAACCTGGACTGCCTGTTCCAGGATGTTTATACAAACAATTCACCCAATCTGGGTCTTCGAGATTCGGTGGTCCCTTTTGTAACGAGGCCAGGGTCATTTGGCCAATAACAAGAATGTTGTTTCTGCCACGTCCATAACACTCGTGACGCACTTCGGGCTTCTTTATGTAATTGTTATATGATTGTTAGGTCAAATGAAGGCGTGATTGTTTTTGTTTTAATGCCTTAAAGCTGTACGCAAAATACTGTTCGGGAGGGATACTTTGGAAGATCGCCTCCCTTAAGGTTACTTATCCGTAATCCAATCTATTTAATTAAATGTCAATAATTGAATAAGATGTCTGCCTGCAGTTATTGATAATTACAAAGGATAATTATTAATGAACCTATCAGAAGGTTTGCCCATAGCTGTGGTTGGGCTACGGCAGTGGGTATGAGGGAACAGACATAACAACTCTCATTGGTTGTGGCGTGGGCTGTGAGTGTGGCGTATCTGTACCAACTGTTCTTCATTTTCGGGTGGTGGTCGTTTTCTTCTTGGGTTTGGACATGGGCGACGATTGGGTGTGTCTCCTCAAGCTTAGGTGTTCCTGCCAGATTGATTTTGAGTAGGCGTGTCGCTGATCGTCTTACGAAGGGGTTCACACCAATCACTTGGGGGACCGTGGCTGGACTAGTAGTGCAGGTGGTGATCGCAAAGAGAGGGGTCTTTTCCTGGTCAGTCTGGTCTGAGGTATAGGTCGATGCAGCCTATTTGTTGGATATCGGTCGTGAGCTCCAACATTTATTCATTAGCTTTACGGTGGTGGCCAACTTGGTAAAGTTAGAGGTCATGGTGGTAGCTTCTTTGGAAAGGGGCCATGTGATGGTTCCGTAGCCTGTGTGGAGGAGGACCTGGTCCCAGGTATCTGGCCAGACTCCTCGGATCCTGGGGGCTTGTAGGTACCAATAATAATAATTGGAGTCGGTCCCATGTATCGCCATGATCAACGGGACTTGGACAACGATGGGTGTCTTGGTTAACGAGTTGCAGATCTGGAGGGCCCCTGATCGTTTCCAGAACAATCTAGTTGGCCATTCTCCTCCGGTGGGAGTGTACCAAGGTTCCGGTAGGTCCCCCCATGTGGTGGAACACAGACTGGTGATGATGATGACTAACCACTTCATTCTTGTACTTGTTTACAGTGGGATTGATGTATCCAGGTGTCTCTTCCTTCGACTTTGAAGGTGGTGGGGGTGGCCAAAATCACACGTGTGCTCCGTCCCAACGTGGAAAGGACCAGCACTTTCTTTTTATCACATTAACAAGTACCAGGTCGCCTGGGGACAGGGCCTCCTGTGTGGGAGACAGACAAGATGTCAGCAGATCATTTGCATTCATCACAGTTCTTTCTTGGAACATTTTGCATAACCACTGAGTGAGGGGATCTGTTTCTCCTTTCTCTTCTACCACCATATCTTTTTTCCACATTGGTAAGTGGAAAGGTCTGCCGTTCACTGCCTCAAATGGTGTGCATCCCTGTGCTGTCGGAATGTTTCGCATGTATGTTTTTTCCCGGCTTAGGCATTGTGGCCATAGTTTTCCTGTCTTCCAGGGTTTTTTTCTGAGTCTGAGTTTTACTGTTCCCTTGGTTCTTACAATGAGTATATGGTTCGCAATGATATTTCAGGTTGATTCCAAGATGTTGTCCCATAGTTTGGATCACGAAGTGAGCACCATTATCACTCCAAATGACTCGTGGCCATAGACTCCATGGCTTGGAATGATCCTTTTGCATATGGCCTTTGCGACTGCCATAGCGTCAGCTTTCTTATATCTCTTTGCCTTGTCCCTGTTTGCCTTGTTCCGCGCTTGGGTCATTCATTGCCTTGAGAGTTGTGTCTACAGCAGGTGAGACAATTTCTGCAAACATGTTTAAACTAGGCTTGGAGACCTCTGGGAACATGCATTGTTTGTTGTACTATACTGATCATCCCCCTCTGTTGAGACATGGCTCCTTCCATGGCTTAATTTGGCAATTACTTCAAACAATGATCGTGGGATGCTGGTCTTCTACTGCATAGATGCAGTTCTTATTTTGAGTGGCTCCTCCTGTTTCCCATTGTAGTTCCTCTTTTTCTGCGGCATGATTTTGCATGTCTCTTAGGATTTTGGCAGGGATTGGGCTCTGCCTTTCTACTGTGGAGATTGCCATCTGGATGTTTGCAGCGTGTGCGGCTTCTTTGGCTGCTTCATCTGCTCGCCTGTTCCCCTATGAGACGGGGTCTTGTCCTGTTGTGTGTGCTTTATATTTGCAGATAGCCAGCTTCATTGGTAGTTGTACCGGTTTGAGGAGTTCTGAGAGAAGCTCTGCGTGTTTGACTGGGGATCATTGGACGTTTTCATTCCTCGTTTAGCCCACAGTCCAGCGAATAAATGGACTGTCGAGAATGCACATTGGCTGTCTGTCCCCACCGTCACATCTTGGAATGGTTTACAGGGCTCTGCCAGGGCCACTATTTCTGCGGCTTGTGCAGACCAGTTGCCAGGGAGTCATCCTGTCTTGGGGGTGTCTATTTGAGTCACTACGGCATAGCCGGTGTGTTTTTTTCCATCTGGGGTTTTTGATGATGATCCATCCACAGAGACAATGTGTCCGGTGGGCAGTGGGTTGTCAATTAGGTCAGGCCTTGGTTTGTAATTCTTTTCGGTTCTTAGTTGACAAGTGTGTGGATCTCCATCTTCTTCGGTGGGCAACAGTGTGGCTGCGTTCAGGGTATTACATCTTTGAATGTTGAGGTGTGGTTGTGAGAGCAATGTCGCGGTGAGGGACAGGTGTCGAGCTGGAGATAGAAATGCCATTTTGGTCTGGGTTAATAACATGTCAACTGCCTGACTGACCCGTAGGGTTAGTGGATGGAAGAGTGTGAGTTCAGCGGAACTTTGGACGGCCATGGCTGCTGCACATATGGCTTGCACGCATGGTGGGAGGGCTTGTGCTACTGCATCCAGTCATTTTAAATAGAAGGCGACGGGACGTAATTTAGTACCATGTTGTTGGAGAAGGGCAGACATGAATCCTGACTCGCAGTCAACGGTTTGAACAAAAGGCTTGGTGTAGTCAGGCAGGCCCATGACCGATGAGTCTAGTATGGCTTGTTTAATGGTGTTGAACACATTTTCAGCAGCTGGAGTCCATTCTACAGGATCTGACAGGTTGAGGTCTTTGTCGCTCATGAGGTCCAAAAGTGGCTAGGTGATTTGTGCGAAGTGAAGGATCCATGCTCGACAGTAGTTGGCTAACCCGAGGAAATCCATGACTTGCTTCTTGGTCTTGGGTCTGGAGGCATATCTGACGGCATTCCTCCTGTCTGTTAGCCTTCGACCTTTTTGTGACAAGAGATGTCCCAAAAATGTGACTTCAATCTGGCAAAATCGAAGCTTAGATAACGAGGCCCCTTCCCCCGTCTTTTTCAGGTGTTGGAACACTCTGATGGACTGTTTTCAGTTTTCTCCTGCTGTTGGGCTTGCAATTAGGATGTGGTCCACATAGATGAGGACTTGTGTGGACTCTGGATGTGGATGGTGACTCATGCATCTCTGAATCTCTGTGGAGAATATGGTTGGGCTGTTGCAGTATACATATGTTACGACTCCCCCTGGGGTATGATATACCAGGGAGTTGCAACTATCACAGCAGACAGGTTCGGTCAAAGATGAGTTCGGCCAAACACTGCAAGTAGCCTTCAGTTATATTTTATTTACAATAAAGTCCATAAAATCAGACTACGGGATAACATAGGGGAAGCACGAGATATTAAAGTGGCACCCTCAAATAAACACGGTAAAACCCCCTCCCAGACAGGTGTCCAAATGAACACCCACAAAATACAGGAAATAAGACCAAAGGGTGCCACTGTCAAACTGATGCAGATACCTGTAAAGAAAAGAAAGCACACACCTCCTACATAGTGTGTGTCCAGGCTGCCAGCCGTAACAACATATTTGACTATACCAAGACCACAAGTCCCTGGCTTTGTCATAGCAGAGTCCCTGACTCTATTAACGCACCAAGACTATAAGTCCCTGATTTATTTTTAGCGGAGTCCCTGACTCTATTTTGTTCTACCTACGTTGGTTCCGGACCACAAACTATAATGTCCTACGTATGTTGGTCCCAGACCACAAAATGTTAATACTACCGCAGTTTTAATACTCATTCAAATAATCACACTTCACGGATAAAGAAATCAAAGGGTGAACTCACGATCTTTCTCGTTCTGAACCTGCCCTAGTTTGGGGGACCCATTACCAGATCACCAGAGCGGCGAGGGAACAGCCGTCGGGTTGATCCTTTCAATGGAGGATGCTGTCGTCGTGCTCCGGCGTCGCTCCGGCAATTGTTGGCTGTTGAGTCCCGGGTTTTCAGCACACAAGGAATGACAGATCTGAAATAAAACTTTAGGAGCAGGTTAAGAAAGAGTGAGATCAATTTAATAGGAAAAAGGTTTACTACCAAAATGCAAAGTGGAGAGTGTCCTTTTCAGCGCGATGTTCTTGCAACTTTCTCTAAATAAATAGTGGGTCCATCTTTATATAGGAAAACAGGGTAATTGTTACGACTCCCCCTGGGGTATGATATACCAGAGAGTCGCAACTATCACAGCAGACAGGTTCGGTCAAAGATGAGTTCGGACACACATTGCAAGTAGCCTTCAGTTATTTTTATTTACAATAAAGTCAACAAAAACAGACTACGGGATAACATAGGGGAAGCACGAGATATTAAAGTGGCACCCTCAAATAAACACGGTAAAACCCCCTCCCAGACAGGTGTCCAAATGAACACCCACAAAATACAGGAAATCAGACCGAAGGATGCCACTGTTAAACTGATGTAATATAATCTAGACAGGGGAATAACTGTGTCTAAATGCACAAACTATATGTATACCCATGGGTGTCTAAACTTATCTCAAGTCCCCCTATGCAACCCAAAATCATTAACAACACATACAAAATATAACGGAGTAACATACTCACAAGCCTGCAACTCAGCAAGGCAAGGGCCAGGGCAAGAAGGCAAGGTAAAAGGCAAGGGCCGAACTGACTACTGAAAAGGCTTTAAATAAGGGCAGGAGGGATGATTGGGGAATTAATTACAGCTGTGTTTGGCCTGGGCAGGGCTCGGTCACAGGGGTGGAGCCAGAGCTGGAGATAAAACACCTCCTACTGGTGTGTGTCCAGGCTGCCAGCCGTAACACCTCCCCCCTCAAGAGTCAACCTGTTGACGAAACCGAACCACCAACCTGCCCCAATCAATCAATACACTCCTGTTAAAACTCTCCTAAACTTGAGATAGGGCATTGTCCGGTGGGCGTCCGCGCCAGCCGATGACAAGGCGTGGCCGGTCCGGCGGGCGTCCGTGCCGGCCGGTGATGAGCCGTGGCCGATCTGGCGGGCGTCCACGCCAGCCGAGGACAAGGCGTGGCCGGTCTGGCGGGCGTCCGCGCCGGCCGGTTATGAGCTGTGACCGATCTGGTGGGCGTCCACGCCAGCCAGAAACGAGACGAGGAAGAGGTCGGTCCGGCGGGCGTCCGCGCCAGCCGATGACAATGCCTGGCCGGTCTGGCGGGCGTCCGTGCCGGCCGGTGATGAGCCGTGGCCGATCTGGCGGGCGTCCATGCCAGCCAGAAACGAGACGAGGAAGAGGTCGGTCCGGCGGGCGTCCGCGCCAGCCGATGACAATGCCTGGCCGGTCTGGCGGGCGTCCGTGCCGGCCGGTGATGAGCCGTGGCCGATCTGGCGGGCGTCCATGCCAGCCAGAAACGAGACGAGGAAGAGGTCGGTCCGGCGGGCGTCCGCGCCAGCCGATGACAATGCCTGGCCGGTCTGGCGGGCGTCCGTGCCAGTCCTTTAAGTCTTGGCCAAGCCCCCTTCCTTTAGGAGACACTAGAATTTTAGAACGGTCAGGCACCTTACCCTGGTTGCTTGGAGGGTCGCCAACTCCCTCGTCCAGGGGTGCCAGAGCTTTGCCGCTCTTGCAGTCGCCGGCACCATCATCCAGGGGCGCCGGAGCATTGCTACCACTTCTGGGCGGGCAGTCGCTGGCCAGAACGGTGCTGGGCAGAACAGTGCTAGAAAGAACTGTGCCTGGAAGGCCGGCCGGCACCGGAAGCCTGGTTAGTGGCTTCGGCACGGGTGCGACTGGCGGCCCCAGGGGCGACAGGAGTACTTTGCGTGGCCTCGGCACCGAAACTTGGGGTGCTTTCTGCAGGCTGATCTCCGCGGCGGACATTTTCTTCTTGCTTTGTTCTTTTTCAAGCCGCTCTTGCTCCAATTTTTTTTTTTCTAAATTTTCCTGCTCCAAAATATTTTCTCTTTCAATCAGTTCTTTTTCTTTTCGCTCTGCTTTCAAGGCCTTTTCTCTTTCTAGTCGATCTTGTTCTAAGGCCTTTTCTCTTTCTAGTCGATCTTGCTCCAAGGCTTTTTCTTTCTCTTGCCTCTTAAATTCCAAAACTCTTTCTTTCTCAAGCCGTTCTTGCTCAAGACGTGCTTTCTCTAAACGTGCAAACTCCAAAGCTTTTTCTCTCTCTTGCCTCTTAGATTCCAAAACTCTTTCTTTCTCAAGCCGTTCTTGCTCAAGACGTGCTTTCTCTAGACGTGCAAACTCCAAAGCTTTTTCTCTCTCTTGCCTCTTAGATTCCAAAACTCTTTCTTTCTCAAGCCGTTCTTGCTCAAGACGTGCTTTCTCTAGACGTGCAAACTCCAAAGCTTTTTCTCTCTCTTGCCTCTTAGATTCCAAAACTCTTTCTTTCTCAAGCCGTTCTTGCTCAAGACGTGCTTTCTCTAGACGTGCAAACTCCAAAGCTTTTTCTCTCTCTTGCCTCTTAAATTCCAAAACTCTTTCTTTCTCAGAGCTGGAGATAAAACACCTCCTACTGGTGTGTGTCCAGGCTGCCAGCCGTAACAGTAATATTTCCAAGACAGCGATGTCGGACAAAGGGTTAGGGGTTAGGGTTAGAGTTAGGGGGTTAGGGTTAGGCATTTGCAGGGCTAAGTTGTATACAAACACGATATTTTTATAGCTCACACAAAATGCCACAGCCTATCTTACAAACGGACTATTTACTGAAAGAATCTTTACATCTATTAAATCTTAAAATGACTTGTCACCTGTTAAATTGACACGTGTGTGTATGTGAAAAATTTAGTTTTAATTTAGTTGAGTGACAAATGGATCGCAAAACAAATTCACTGAACACTGCTCACCGTCAGACCTAAACAACATGAAGACTATATAAGTCAACTGACACAAAATCTGTCGGGCAAAGAGTAACATGGTCTGGATGCAAGTTTAATAATGGGTAATTTGGGAGTAAATAGACATGGATCAAATGAATTAGTCAAGAGCCAGGACAAGGATAATTATTTTACTTGCTTTTTAATAACACTAGAAGACTTACTAAAAGACAGACAAGGGGGCTTAGACAACAATACCTGAAAATGCCACAGATCACACTTACTTCTAGTGAAGTGTGCCAATAAGAACAATATTTAAATTTTAAATAATTTCCCATTGTTTTATGGATATATATATTCAAAATCATTTGCTGAGAACCTTAGATTCAAAGATTAAACTGAATGTTTTCTATGCTGGTGTAAAATACAGCACCTACTGTTATAACTACCTTTTTTCTTCTATCATAATAGTACTTACTGTTAAAACTACTTTGTTTGGCCGTGAATAAATGTCTTTGTTATTCTAAATGAATGTTGTTATCTGTAACTTGTTATCCTAAATGAATGTTGTTATCTGTAACTTGTTATTCTAAATGAATGTTGTTATCTGTAACTTGTTATCCTAAATGAATGTTGTTATCTGTAACTTGTTATTCTAAATGAATGTTGTTATCTGTAACCTGTTATTCTAAATGAATTTTGTTATCTGTAACTTGTTATTCTAAATGAATGTTGTTATATGTAACTTGTTATTCTAAATGAATGTTGTTATATGTAACTTGTTATTCTAAATGAATGTTGTTATCTGTAACTTGTTATTCTAAATGAATGTTGTTATCTGTAACTTGTTATTCTAAATGAATGTTGTTATCTGTAACTTGTTATTCTAAATGAATGTTGTTATCTGTAACTTGTTATTCTAAATGAATGTTGTTATCTGTAACTTGTTATTCTAAATGAATGTTGTTATCTGTAACTTGTTATTCTAAATGAATGTTGTTACCTGTAATGGGCCGTATATGGACCGCGGGCCGGGCCGTATATGGCCCGCAGGCTGAGGTTGAAATATATGTACACACACGACCGGGGGCGAGACCAGCGTGTCGGCGCAACGTCCTTCGGCTGGCTATCTGGTCGGCTAATTAGTCGTTCGGCTAACTCTACGTTCGGCCAGATGCCCCCTCGGCGAGTTACCCCTTGCCCAGACGTCAGTCGGCTAAACGTCTTTAGGCAAATAGACCGTGTGCCAAAACAAGATGTCTCCTTTATATAAATCTTTGTAGAATTTGTATTATAACAACAAAATAAAGATGCAATGTAAAATTCCATAGTATGAGATTATTTTAGAATTTAAAAAAAACTAAATAAAATGGACATAAAAGTACATTGATATCAATATATTTCTGAAACCTCATTCAGCAGTAAAGTGAACAGTCATTTTCTGAGCTGCTTCTCTAAGTGTGTGCCTAAGTGTGGAGTAGGGGGCTGGAGCCGATCCCAGCTCACTACGGGCACCAGGCGGGGGACATCCTGAATCAGTAGCCAGCCAATTGCAGGGCACAAAGAGAAGACAAACATTCACGCTCACACTCATACCTAATGCAATTTACAGCCAGCTAACCATGCATCATTCATTCATTTTCTGAACTGCTTTATCCTCACAAAGGTCGCGGGGATTGCTGGAGCCTATCCCAGCCGACTTCGGGCCGGAGCAGAAATACACCCTGAATCGCTGGCCAGCCAATCGCAGGGCACAAGGAGACGGACAACCATTCACTCTCACACTCAAACCTAAGGGCAATTTAGAATGTCCAGCTAGCTTACCATGCTTGTTTTTGGGATGTGGGAAGAAACCAGATTACCCAGAGAAAACCCACACAGGCCCGGGGTGAGTATGCAAACACCACAGTGAGTGTTAAATTCAACCCTCAACCCCAGGAATGTGAGGTCCTTGTGCTAACTATTTGTCCGCCGGGCCGGCTAAAGTAAAACATTTGTGGCTTTATGTTTGATCAACATATGGCCTTTATTATATTTTTTCAGTTTTTAGTGCAAACCTGCTTAAATGCAGAACTTAAAAAATTAAAATAAAAACATCTTGAGGGATTATAGCACTGAATAATGGACTTTTTAGCTTTTTATTCCAGGTAAACCAACCACCTGTTATGATTGTGCCGCGTCATCGTGGCGCGATAGGGAAAGTAGCTTCATAGCAACAACAACTCAGAAGGGTTCTTACAAAACAACGAGGACTTGGGAAACGGAAGCAATATCAAACCGGACACAGGAGGACGAGAGGTATCGAGGCAAAATGTAGCGTGGCTGCATGGCTATTGAATCCACGCAGCAGCTTGCAGGAGTACACAGGAGACGATCCGACAATGATACTAAAACTATTTGGTGTTTAAATACAAAGTCAGAAGGTAATCACAGATTGATTGCAGCTGCTCTGCCTCTACGACAGGCCAGGAGGGACAAAACGGGACGCTCCTGACAGTACCTCCCCTCTAATGGACAGATTCTAGACGTCCTTATGCCGAATGTCCATGAAGAGCGAAAAACAGACTAACGTTTTTATCATCCGGGGGGCGTCCGAGCCAGCCCGTGAAGAGACGAAGTAGGGACCGGTACAGCGGGCGTCCACGACGGCCGGTGACGAGGCGTGGGAGTGGCCGATCCGAGGGGCGTCCGCGCCGGCCGGTGACGAGGCGTGGGGGTCGCAGGTCCAGCGGGCGTCTGCGCCGGCCAGAGACAAGGCGAGAAAGTGGTCGTTCCGGCGGGCGTCCGCGCCGGCCTGAGACGAGGCAGGCAAGAGCTAGGCAGGAGCTAGGCAGGAGCTAGGCAGACAGGAGCTAGGCAGACAGGAGCTAGGCAGACATGAGCTAGGCAGACAGGAGCTAGGCAGACAGGAGCTAGGCAGACAGGAGCTAGGCAGACAGGAGCTAGGCAGACAGGAGCTAGGCAGACAGGAGCTAGGCAGACAGGAGCTAGGCAGACAGGAGCTAGGCAGACAGGAGCTAGGCAGACAGGAGCTAGGCAGACAGGAGCAATGCAGACAGGAGCTGTGTAGACAGGAGCTAGGCAGACAGGAGCTAGGCAGACAGGAGCTAGGCAGACAGGAGCTAGGCAGACAGGAGCTAGGCAGACAGGAGCTAGGCAGACAGGAGCTAGGTAGACAGGAACTAGGCAGACAGGAGCTAGGCAGACAGGAGCTGGGTAGACAGGAGCTAGGCAGACAGGAGCTAGGCGGACAGGAACTATGCGGACAGGAACTAGGCGGACAGGAACTAGGTGGGCTAGCCGGCACCGGAAGTCTGGTTCATGGCTTCGGCACGAGTGCGACTGGTGGCCCAGGTGGCAAAGGGAGTATTTTGCGTGGCTTCGGCACGGGAATTTGGGAAGCTTGGAGCAGCGTGGTCGGGAGGGGCGCCTGGACGTACGTGGTCGCGCGAGCCGTCTGGACGGGCGAGGTCGGGCGACACACTTGGATGAGCGAGGTCGAGCGATGAACTTGGACGGGCGAGGTCGAGCGAGGAACTTGGTCCGGGTCTCGAGCGTCCAGGCCCTCCTTCCGCTTCTCCCTGCGACGCGACGCTCGCCACCTCCTCCGGGAGGACGGCACAACACACCCGCCGCCATGTGGTACCTCATTGTAGATGGCCAGCCGACACGGTGAAAGACCTCGCTGCTGGTCGTCCTCATCATCAGAAAATTCAGAGTTTCAACCGACAAAGATTTGGCATTCCAACGGGGCCGATGGAGGCTGGGGATTCTCCCTCCATTGAAGAAAAGACTCGCTGGAGTTTGAATTCAGATAACTTGGACGATGAACTGTGGGTGAGCGTGGGTGGCGTCCCGCTCGGTCTATGACGGTCGGGTCGCTCTGTTGTGATTGCGCCGCGTTGTCATGGTGCGATAGGGAAAGGAATTGAACCCAGTCGTGGGAAGCAGGAGGAGAAACGAGGCAAGTAGCTTCAAAGCAACATCTTTAATAACTCAGAAGGGATCTTACAAAACGAGGACTTTGGAAACGGAAGCTATACCAAACCGGAAACAGAAGGACGACAGGTATCGAGACGAAAGGTAGCATGGCTGCGTGGCTATTGAATCCACGCAGTGACATCCAGGAAGATGCTGGAATTGTGCAGGATCTTGCAGGAGTATTCAGGAGACAATCCGATAATGATACTAAAACTAATTGGTGTTTAAATACAAAGTCAGGAGGTAATCACAGATTGATTGCAGCTGCTCTGCCTTTACAACAGGCCAGGAGGGACAAAATGGGGTGCTCCTGACACCAGCACACGGCAAAAAGACAGTAATAACTTATTAGGGTAAGGTTGAACACTTTAGGGCACTCTCTGGCCTAACATCGCAAATGTGCCCAAAGTGTTAACTGGCTCGCAACTAAATCATCCTTTATGGCTTGCCCGGTAATGCCCTTCAACCGGTGAGGGCAGGGATAGATCGGAGCTGTTGTGCCTGCCCAGAGTCCTATGGTAGACTCAGACTCAGGTTTTTGCAGGTCTTCCTTACTGTTCGTCTGCTGCTGGTGTTGTACCCGTGATTTTCCACGGGGTGGTAGTATTTCGCCTTTAAAAGACGGGTGAAATAATCAGACAGGTCCTTTGTTGTATTTCAAACCAACTTAGAGAAATGTCTGAATAGCCCGTTATTATACTATACCAAGGTCTATGACCATTGGTTAATCACTGCGTGACTTGCGCGTGCCCATTACGTCATCGCCGTGTGTTTAACGCATGCTACGCGGCATGAGTCCCTTTTTAACTTAACACCTGCACTCATGTATAACATCAACTACTTCACCCTGTCACACTCTCCCCCACAAAAACAAATGTCGTCCCGACATTAATATGCTCCCAAACATTTCCACTTTGGTGAGCCGATGCTCATTAAAGTCCAGGCGGCACGGGCCACAGTTCAAATATAATCCACAACTCGTACGGTCCACGTTTTACTGGATGGCACAGTAATCACAGTCCATAACAGTCCATAACAGTCCATAACAGTCCATAACAGTCCATAACAGTCCATAACAGTCCATGACAGTCCATGACCGCATCATGCACGTCGTCCTTGTAGGTTCAAGCTTGTTGGAGTCCAAACAAAAAAGGTGGCTGCAGGTAATATGGATGCAGGTGTACTAACCAAGGGGCCACTCCTGGTGCAGGGTAAACAGTTAGCCGCTCCTGCGGTGACTGTGTACTATAACAGGAGGAGATTCCAAGATGGTCATAGGTCGTACGTCGTGGTGGGTGTCTCTCCCTTCTCGGCCGTTCATCAGTCAGCGCCTCAGGTTCCGTCACGGCGGTTGACGGGGAAGTCTCTGATAACTGCTCATCACTAGGACCTTCAAGAGGAGGGTTTGCTCCCTCACCAGGCAGGTCCTCCAGCTGATGGTCCTCTTCTACTTGTACTGGTCCGGAAGCAGGGCCCCTCACTTCGTGTGTCTGGTCCACAGCCTGTGCTCCGGCTCCATCTCTTGGGTACCTCTCTCATTTAGCTGGCGTAGCTCATAGTGGAAGTCATCTTCGTCATCGCTTTCTTTGTCTGACTCCTGATGAGCTGCCGGCTGCTGTTTCTTTCTCGGCGTCCTCGTGCCGATTTTCCCTTCTTCTGGTGTTATCTCAACGGGCAAATGGTCACAAGACATTAGTAGATTTCTGTACAGAATTCTGGAACGATCTTTACCTCTGTTGGGTTTATTCTGTTTTACTATTATAATAGTTATATTAATTCATTTCTTTATTAAATCATTCTCTTTCTTTTCTCTGTATTAATTCATTACTTTGTTAAATCATTCTCTTTCTGTTTTCAAAAGTGTTGCGAGGTCACGCCAAGTCATCTTTAACCTGGACGGCCTGTTCCAGGATGGTTATACAAACAATCCACCCAATCTGGGTCCTTGAGATTTGGTGGGCCCTTGGTGACGAGGCCAGGGCTATTCGGCCAATAACAAGAATATTGTTATTGTTATGTAACCGTGCACTTCGGGTTTTTCTGTATGTAACGATTATATGATTATGATTATATTATATGATTCTTAGGTCAAGGAGGTTGTATAATTACTCTAATCTAAATGTTGTTAGGTCTAGTCTCCTGTTTTTGTTATTGGTAAAATACTTTGATTGTTATTGTAGTCCCAGATGTTGTTTTTACTCATACGTGATGGAATGATCAACAACTCTGTAAATTGTTTTGATTCATGACCATAAGAGTGGGACGAAAACGTCTATTCGAGGAGACGTTCGGAAGTTGTAAGGTGACACTTGCTGTAACGCTCCCCTCCGGAGGCTTTTATCTGTTGTATCCATTTCTATTTAATTAAATGTCAATAATTGAATAAGATGTCTTCCTGCAGTTATTGATAATTACGGACGAAGGTAATTATTAATGAACCTAACAACCTCTTCCTGGCCTAACTTCATAAATTAGTAGGCCAGATCCCATTTGCTTCACCACTGTGTGAACTGTATCTTCCCAGAAGTCACGGAGTTTCCCAGGTCCTCCTCTTGGTGTCAGGTTTTCCATCAGGATGCGCTCTCCTGGTTGTAGCACAGAACTCCTCACTTTAGTGTCATAGTGCTTTTTACCTTTTTCTGCCGCTTTCCGTGCGTTCTCGGTGGCAATGGTGTACGCCTCCTCCATCCCTCTTCTCAATTTCTCCACATAGTCCTGCTGTCCATCTGCATCGGACCTGTTGCACAGTCCAAAGAGCATGTCCACTGGAAGCCTCGGCGACCTCCCGAACAGTAGATAAAATGGTGAATAACCCGTCACATCACAACGGGTACAGTTGTAAACATGCACAAGTTTATTCGAAGGCTCCTTCCAATTCGATTTCTGTATCTCCGTCGGTTCTGGTTCAGTTTCATTTGTCCTGTTGCCAGCGGATTCAAGATTTGAAGAGGAGCTCATTTCTTTTGCGTTCAGAGGTTTAGCTTGTACGCTTCTTGATGTCCGAATGTCTGGTTTTGGTTTGACCTCTGGGAATCTACTCGTCTTGGTCTGTTGAGTAGGAATTGATTCACTAGATTTTTGACATTCAAGGGGAGACTTGTCAGTATCTCTACCATATTGGGTCAAAGCTCTTGTTGATTCTATCTTTAACCTCTCATTCGCCTGTTCTTGTTCCCTTTCTTTCAAGAATGTAACTTTTTCCAGCTTCAGTAATTCAAGCTCCTCTTTCAGTACTTCCTCCCTCTGGAGAGATGCCATATTCTCTCTTTCTGTTGCTTGCTTGGTCTGAAAAAGTTTCTCCTTCTCCGCAACAAGCATGTCTACCTGTTTCTCCAGAGCCTTTTGCTCTTCTTGTAGAATTCTAATCTCATCAGTTTTCTGCTGCTCGGCTTGTTCAAACTGAAGTTCAAGATGGTCAATCTTTTTCTGAAAGGCTTCTCTCTGTTGCGATATGTCCTCTTCCAGTCTTTTGATGATGTGATCTTTAGATTGAACGATTTCATCAGTATGCAAGTTTTCTAGCGCCAAGAGTTTTTTCTGTTGGGCTATTTCCTCTTCATAAGATAAAAGTTTCAATTCTTTTGCCTCCACATCTGTTGCTGCCTTTGCTAAACAGCCAACTGTTTTGTCAAGCTGGTTCTTCAATTCTATAATTTCGTACCGCTGATTTTCTCTCTCAGCTTTGTAAATTTCTATAGCTTCATTTCTCGCAGAGAGCTGCTCCAACAAATCTCTTTTTTTCTTATCGCTCTCTTCATTATGCCTAGCTTGTTCTTGTTTCATGGCTTCAAGGTCCCTCTTGAGAATTTTTTCGCGCTCAAGAGAGGCCAAGTGTTCACTATTTATTGCCTGCTTTGCCCCAAAAAGTCTCTACCACCCCAGTCTTCTGTCTTCATACAACATCCTTATCCCCTCTTTTAATTTTAACAACTCAGACATACCTTTGTCCTCGTCTTTGAGTTCGTTCCTTTCCAGGTGGTTAGCGATGTGACACAACAATTTGAATTCTGATATGCGTTTCGTTTTCCCTATGTTAAGGAAATCACATATTTCTAACAGGTCATTAACTGATAGCTTGAAAAACATTTCTTCTACTTCCAGGCGTAACTGCTCTCGTTCCATTTCCATTTTCTCAACACAGTAGGAGTTTGGTTTATGATGCAAAAGTGTGAGCACTGAACTGGCACGTTTTTACCGTCTCTCTGATGATCTCTACTGGCCTCAGATGACGAGTACTCTGCCAACTGCACGTCCCTTTTCACCACCACGCCTCTCCTCACTGTATTGTTCCTGGATGTGGTTGGTTCTGCTGGCTCAGCATTCAGTAGTCAGGTTGTGAATACTGGTCATCTAAGCAGCAATCCCAGCGGTGCCTCCAAAAATGTTGTACCCGTGATTTTCCACGGGGTAGCAGTATTTCGCCTTTAAAAGACGGGTGAAATAATCAGACAGGTCCTTTGTTGTATTTCAAACCAACTTAGAGAAATGTCTGAATAGCCCGTTATTATACTATACCAAGGTCTATGACCATTGGTTAATCACTGCGTGACTTGCGCGTGCCCATTACGTCATCGCCGTGTGTTTAACGCATGCTACGCGGCATGAGTCCCTTTTTAACTTAACACCTGCACTCATGTATAACATCAACTACTTCACCCTGTCACACTGGTCATACAGTATAGGCTCTGATCTCTCTAAGCACCACCTCATCCACTAGATAGTGGAGACATTCTTCCAATTTTACCTGGTGGATAGGCATCCCCCACCCTCGGGGGTTCATTGCCAATCTACCAGGAGTGTTGCTATATCCTGGGATTCCCTGTGGGGCGTGTCCCTGGAGGAACTTTGTGCCGCCGCCTTTTGGACATTGGCTGGCACGTATTTCAGCTTCTACTCTCTTAATATCACCTCTCCTTACCCACTGGCCATGGTCTTCAAGTGTGCGGGGGCTCTCCCTTGAGGTTTGTGTCTGGTAATCTTCGTGGCATCCCATGGCATTTGTGATTCAGTGCTTACAGGACCACCTCAGGTGGAATGAAATAGAACATTAGTTGTGTATATCACTAAGGTTCCATGAATCCTGGAACTGTAAGGATCGGAACTATGGTTGAAATGGAACTTCCAGGGATCAGCTTGGGGTCGCAGGTGACTTTGTTGGTATTGGTACTTACACTGGGCATGCGTCAAGGGGTCAAACTCTTGCGTTCATACAATTTAATAGAACCATAGTTACTTTCACAACTTTCGTTGTCACCAGCCTAGCAGGGCACGTATAAATAAGACTGACTCGTTCATGCTCACATTCATAACCAATGTGCGTTTTTTTATGAAATTGTCACGTATTCAAATTTATACTTTTATTAGCCTATAACCACTTTACTCACACTGATCATGTATCTTGTTGTTACGATCCCGTCGCGTAATGCGACGCGATCGGGGGGGGGGGTGAACCCAGGTGCGGAGATGCCGATGGAAAAAGGGGAGGCAGTTGCGTTGCATTTGTTGTTTGGTTTAATTAACGGAAAAACGTAACATAACAACTTGGCAACTTAACATAAACAACTTGGTTTGAAAACTTACTAATACAAAAATGAAATTGCAGCGTGGCGTGGCATCAAGAGAACGGCATGACAAACGTAGAAACTCAGGGGAACAAACCAGACGATCCGACCAACATTCAACAAACTCATAATGCTTAAATAGCCAGGAAAACATAAACACCTAATTGCCACGGCTGATAACAATCATGACATCATGCCAGGAGGGGCAACCAAGCCACTCCTGACACTTGTTTTGTGTTATAACTCAAATTATGTATGTATTCACACTTATGCCATTTTTTTTGTACCTGCTTCCATCACATCGCTCCTTAGTTCTGCAAATTCAACCTCGTATCTTAGGTATCACACTTCTTTTTGAGCTCTGGTTGTGACAAGCTTGAGATAGGGTGCAACGTGGGTCGTTCCAGCTCTAGCCTTGGTGCGAGATACCATGGAAAGGATCCTACCATTATTCTCAAGCACCTGAGTGATAATACAGTTCTATTCCAAAGACTAGTTAGCTATGTAAACTATTCCATAGTTGGAAGTTTCTTCTAAACTGAAACCTGCCGACTAATATTCAAAGTAACACTCACTATTGCCTTCCAGAAATAACAGTATATACTGGAGTCAGATGTAAAATCATGAGCTGCTTTCATTAAAGCCTTTGCTGATGCACCCTGAGACTTTTGGTTTTCTTTGTTTACTTCATTTATCTTCAAATCTCTTAGAACAGAAAACAAACACATGGCATTGTGTATACAAGCTCAAGAGCCAATCCCAATAAAATGGAAAGAACCACAGTACCCCCCTTAAAACCTTGCAAGAAGAGTCAAAACATCTTAAGTTCATTTAGAAAGGCTGAGCCTGATATTGAACCTACAAACTTTAAATTGTAAGGTGGATGTAGTAGTTAGTAGTTCACTGTGCTGCCAAAACATTCTTGTTAGATTATGCAGAATGCGTAACCTTTGCTGATGCGTAGCCTTTGCTGATGCACCCTGAGACTTTTGGTTTTCTTTGTTTACTTCATTTATCTTCAAATCTCTTAGAACAGAAAACAAACACATGGCATTGTGTATACAAGCTCAAGAGCCAATGCCAATAAAATGGAAAGAACCACAGTACCCCCCTTAAAACCTTGCAAGAAGAGTCAAAACATCTTAAGTTCATTTAGAAAGGCTGAGCCTGATATTGAACCTACAAACTCTAAATTGTAAGGTGGATGTAGTAGTTAGTAGTTCACTGTGCTGCCAAAACATTCTTGTTAGATTATGCAGAATGCGTAACCTTAAAGCTTACAAAATCTCGTCAAAAGAAATAGAGTATCCATTGCATTTTATTTACTTTTATTTCTGAGTTGTCTACAGAGGAGATGAAAACCTTCCAAGAAAAAGAATGGACTGGGACTTATTGTGCCTGATATAAAAGAGGAAGGGATGGTCTGCTGTGAAATGTTCCTCCTTCATCATACAGAAAGCAATCATGCAAGCAGAGGCTCCAGCAGCCTCAGTGCCCTCTTCGTTGACCTCTACAAAGGCCTTGTGTGCTACGGTTGACAGAGAAAGTCCTCCCACTCTGTTCATCCCAGAAAGGTCAGCCTTTGCTCCACAAAACACGTCTGTCATGCCAAGTTTAGCCAAAGGTTCGCTCAGCTCATAATCTTCTTCCAGTTTAAACTTCGGCAGATGAACAATGACTTCGGAGTAGATATCCATGTTTTCTTTGTTGGTCCACTCTTCTAGTTTTGCATGTGTAAGCTCGTTCTCCAGCTATAAGACAATAACATTTAGTACTTTAGCTTGAGTTCAGAGTTTCACACAGAGAGGATGAAATCAAAATAAAGAAGAATTTTAGAAATGCGTATTTTCTATCGCTCAATTTAATAAAATAATGACAACACAAGCAGATAGCAGTGAGGACAGCCAAAAACTTACTGCAGTCCTTTTCTAGTAGCTGTAGAAGAAATGTATAAAACTCTTACCCTCATTCCAATGCTTTGACCAGTGCTTAGAAGACAACAAATTTGCAATTATTGTGTGTGAGCCCTGCTAAAAATATCTGCCACCTTATCTTGGAGTGGGTGCCATAAGTTTCATGCAAGTCAGCTGTGCCTCAACCTGTTTTTAATCGCTGGCCAACTATCAGATCCCATATTTACACCTCTGCCACACTACTCACTTGCCAGATTGTTGTGAGTCACATTCGTCATTTTAGCCTGTCTACACCTAACCGTCTACCTGTTGTCAAGACCTGATTTTTTTTCAGATTGCCTGCATGTTGTTTCTGGATTTGTCTTTCTGTGCTCTGATCACCTTGTTTGTAACCGCTGTCTGCTTCCTCGATTCTGCCTTATTGCCTGCCCTATTCCGACTTGTTTTCCTTACGCAGTCTGACTTTCATCACTGACAGTAAAGCTGGTCTCTTGGTAATCCCGTCAAACTGTCGTACGTGTGATTTCTGTTCCGCTGTACCGTGACAGGCACCGGCTGGCAAAGCAGTATTCAGGTTTGATGTTCTCAGTGGCAAAAACCTTGCATGGGAGGAGTTCAGCAAGACCATGGAGAGCAATTTCCGGAAGGCTTCATAGAAATGTTGATGTAGTGCCCAGCATTTCAGTAGAGGGCAGAAGTGCACCACCAAGATTGTGTACTATAGTGGGGATGAGGTGCTGCTTGTGAGTTGGTGGACTGACTACATTGAAGACTTCACTTTCGCATTCAAGCCTTCCTATGAGGAAACAGCCTATTGACTCTGAGGCATCTCTGGTGTTAACCTCCTAAGACCCAAACTCTTGTAAGGGATGCATTTTTCTTTTCTTTTAGATATTTGGGTTAATTGGGACCTGATGAGTGTAAAAGCAAGGAATTGTCTTTTAACATTACATAGTTTCTGAAAAAAATGATGTCCACATCACAAGTGGACGCCAGGCCTTTGTAGTCCCAAATATAACATTGTGGTCTTGTGACAACCAAAAATATTGTCTCTGGTGTCTTTGGGCAGCCTTTTGCTCTTGGTCATGTTACTAAATCCTACTGATTGTATCGCGTGGATATGTTTCTTTATGCGGCTGATATCCTCAAAGATGTGCATATGATTCAGCACAATACATGGGCAGGTGGAGGACTTTTAAATGGAGACTAACAGGTCTTTGGGGGTCAGCTGATAGGCCGATCAAATACTTAGTTGCACCTGTATCACACAAATAAATTGTTAAAAATCACACATTGTGATTTCTGGATTTTTCTTTTTGATTATCTCTTACTGTGGACATACATCTAAGATGAAAACTTCTGACTGCTGCATGATTTCATAGTGGTTGAACTTGCAATATCGCAGGGTGTTCATTTACTTATTGAACTGACTGTCCAGGGCGGCCCGATGGACAGTTAGCACGTCAGCATCACAGTTCTGTGGTCCAGGGTTCGATCTCAGGTCAGCTTTATCGTTAGGAGTTTGCATGTTCTCGCAGAGCTTGTGTGGGTTTTCTCCAGGTACTCTGGTTTCCTCCCACATTCCAAAAACATGCATGGTAGGCTTGTTGAACACTCTGAATTGCTTCTAGGTATGAGTGTGAGCGTGAATGGTTGTCCATCTACTTGTGCCCTGTAATTAGCTGGCCACCGATTCAGAGTGTCCCCTTCCTGGTGACCTAAAAGCTGGGATAGGCTACAACTGTGTATAGTTCTTAAAGTATTTACATATTTTGTGTATGTATGGTATGTAGTAATAATAAGGTTGATGCTACTTCAGGGTTTTATGGCTATGTCTGGTCTACATGATCCGTGATATTCGAAGGATTGCTGTATTACCTGGAACTATCTGCCGAACAGTTCACGGTGTAACTTCCCTATCATTAGCTGGGAGATGTTCCAGAAATTTTGTGTTCCTGTTTGGAAAACTTTTATTTTCTGAACAACTTATCCTCACATGGGTCACAGACTGGAGCCTATCTCAGGTGACTTCAGGCCAGAAGCAGGGGACACACTCCATCGGTGGCCAGCCGATCGCAGGGCACAAGGAGACGGACAAGCATTGAAACTCATACCTAGAGGCAATTTCGACTTTCCAATCAGCCTACTACACACAAAGAAAGATCTGGATTTGGAAACCAGGACTTTCAGGTCCACGTGCCAACGACTTGTCCGCCGGGCTGCCCGTCCAAAAAATTATTTAATGAATTTGAAAAAAAAACTGTTTAGATTTTCAAACTGAAAAGTATTGAGGGTGTTACTGTTACTCTATACCTTCAGCAGTGGGTCGGTGCCATCAGTTGACTCCTCTGGAAGCAGGATGATCATGCTGAGCTCATCATCAATGTACGGCAACTCAAGAACTTGCAGACCCAACTCAGGAATGTAGTTGTAAGGGAGTTTATTCATCAGGTACATCATGTTTACTGTCATCGTCACATCCTAATAAAAATTAAACAAACAAAACATTTAAATTGAATTACATGTTACAGTGGGACAATTTTGAATAGCATGATCCCCAAATTCTCCTTGTTGGTCGTTTGTTCGTATGCAAGTGGCTATAAAATCAGTCTAGCACAGTGGTGTCAAACATACGGCCCGCGGGCCGGATCCGGCCCGTCTGGTGGTGTGGTATGTTCCGGGGAAGAAAGCTGCGTTGTATAAAAAAAATATGAATTTTCTATAAAAGGTGTAGTTCTTGTATTAACCGCTAGGGGGCGTAGTGTTTTAGTACGTGTAGACAACATGAAAGCAACACATTGTTACTATTTCTGTGATCAGTTTTATGTACAACACACTTAAATATACGTAAAATATATGTATGTTTAACTCTCCAGAAGTGTTGTTAAAATTGCACATACTTTATTTATGTTTTTATGTTATTCTCTTGTTCATAATATATTGTTCATGATGTAAAAGGAAAATTCTGTGAATAAACATTTTGATAATTTACTCATTCTTTGCACTAATTATTAGTATTAGTGACTAATACAAAGGAAAAAAGTGGGCTTATTGTTAGTTCTATGTAATTTTGCAATGAGTTTACTAGTCCGGCCCGCTTGATCTCAAATTAAGCTGTATTTGGCCCGCAGTCCAAAGGGAGTTTGACACCCCTGGTCTAGCGTGTAAAATTCAGATGGGATTGGCTCGAGCTTGTTAGGGAACCTAAAAGTTCTACATCATATTAAATAAATCACAATTTTACTCTAAAATTAGTATACTACTACACTGTCATTGCACATATACAATAGTTTATCCAATAAATAGTTTGGCCCATTGTAAAATTACGCTCAATTTGAAGATATAATTCATGCAATTGTTTTATGTAGCAGCGATCGTTTGTGGTTTTTGTACCATTCTATGGAAACCACTCAACAAAAATAAGCACGAAGTCATTGATAATAAAAGAACTGCATTCAAAACCAATGGTCAATGGCAGACAATGAATAAAATACTTTAATATTTGAAAATGAAACAACAACTACTTTAGAATTTTATTCATACATTTTTCACATTGCTTCTTGATCAGGATCTATCTGATGGAGGGTGCTGGAGCTGACTACTGGTGACTACAGGTGAAAAGCAGATTGTACCCTAGACCAGTAGCCCCATCAATTTCTCACCAGGGACCAGTAAAGCTCATCCTACTTTCTCACAGACCGGTTCATGTGGAGGACGACTACTTAAGACAGAAGTGTGGAGGTGGGGCTGTATGTTCCATGGATGACATCCTCAACGGCAAAACAATTCCAAAGCATAATTGCACTTAAATATTACTGTAACAAATTTTCTCATTTCAATTTAGGAGGGCGAGATTGAAAATGTTAATATTTGTTTCTCAGACGGACCGGCACCAGGTGGCTCACGGACCAGTACCGGACCATGGACCAGATCTGTGTTGCATTTGCGAAAGTCCAGGATTATTTATTTAGTTTCCGTGGTCAGCCAGAATGTCCGATATTATAGTGTTGAATGCTGAGCTATAGTCAGTGAAAATCACACTCGCATAGTTCCCATGGTGCTCCAGGTGGCTCAGCGCTGCGTGTAGAGCTACGGCGATGGCGTCCTCAGTGGACCTGTTTGCTCAATAAACAAACTGGTGAGGGTCAACTAAAGGAGGGATTGTCTCCCTTATGTGGGGGGCAACCAACTTTTCAAAGCACTTCATGATCGCAGACGTAAGTGCAACAGGCCTGTAATCATTCAAGCTGTCAATGGTTGGATTTTTAGGGACACGGATGCTGATGGTAAATTTCAGGCAGGGTGGGAAGATTGAGTGTTGCAGGGAACAATTGAAAATCTTTGTGAAAACCCCAGTCACCACAGGCTTTGAGCACCTACCCAGGTACTCCCTCAGTGCCAGCAGCTTCTCTTGTGTTCACAGTCCTCACTTCATGTTCCTAAGGCTTCAGTGTACTCACAGAAAGTCGGTGGATGTGTTGAGACTGAATTTGATTGGTCAGTCTCAAAGCGGGCAAAGAAATTGTTCAGTTCCTCTGCTAGTGAGGCATCTGCATTAACCGACACCTTATTATTGTCATTGTCATCGGTAATGTGTCGTATTCCGTGCCACATCTTCTTTGAGTTATTTTCTGTGAAGTGCCCCTCATTTTTCCTTGTTTATACTATTTGGGCTTTTTGATACCTCTCATCAGGTCTGCTCTGGCAGCGCTGTATCTTGTAACTTGTCCCCTGACCTGACGGCGGTGTAACAGCATTTAATAAGTGCCCGTGTCTTACTGGTCATCCAGGGTTTTTGGTTCAGAAAAACCTGTCCATTTTGATTCACATTGACCAACTAACTCTTCAATGTCCTTATTACTGACAACACAGCCCTTCGCCTGCCCCCGCGGCACAATTTCGCCTACGGAAGGCTGCAGTCAAGGTCGAGGCACTCGTCCACAGCTTCCCCAAGCCTAAATAGTTTTTAGCAGACAATGGGTGAAAGAAAATGAATGCTTGTTGTGAGACAGCCAATGAGAGCCCAGAGTGGTGTTCCATCAGGGCCTTCAAGGCCATCTCTGCTGGCCTAAGAAAAATCTGAATCATATATTATATTTTTTCCCTCAATACTTATTAAATATTTCCAAATTGTCTGTGAGTTTCCTTTCATTGCTTTCCCCCTGGTTGCACTGCTTCCAGATGCATGTTTTCATATTGAAGCATTTAACCAATCACATTTGAGCCATTATTTGTTGCCAGGGTCAGAAATCAAGGCCTTCACAATCAGTTCTGCAGCCTCTGCTGCATTAAACAAGCGTTGATAAGAGTGTTGCTTTAACCAATCATAATTTGATTTGGTGACACCAAGGCCTTCTAACGGGCGTAGGATACGCCATTGCCTTTCACCAACTATAATTGGCAAGTGATACCAACTATGATTGGGTGAACACATTTTCTCTTCCAGGCAATAGCTTGAACACGGATGACTATGAAAACCCGGATCACTATGCAAACAAAGTACAGTACCTACAAGCCATGGCATATAATTTGTACGTTTTACTTTTTTAATAAAAACTCCCATCCGTGAATTCCCTTTGTACATAATTTGTAAGTTTATATTGTATTTGTATTTTTTGTTCATAGTTTGTAAGTTTTACTGCTTTAATAAAAACACAATCTGTGAATTTGCTTTGTCTAATTTTTAATAAAAGTTTTGATAAAATAATTTCTACTTATTGCCTTTTATTTTAATGTCAAAGTTCCGGGCTAAAGGTATACTAAGACTTTTATTTGTTTTGTGAAAATGACCATATAAAGTATTTCAACACCTTGGTGCATTGCAAATTCTCCCAGGGAGAATGAAGGTTCATCGGACGTCTACCGCCAACAATGGCAGCAGCCGATGTGCTCTTATTGATAATTTTGATATTAGATATTTAGATATTAATGCTCTTACATTGTCGATGCAATTACAAACTCACTCTCTCTCTCTCTTATGATTATCATTTTGAGAGCGAGAGATTACATGGTTGATCGCTTTCAAAAGTAAATTTAAGGTCTCTCACTCTTTCATGATTATAATTGGACAGCGAGCGAACCCGGCGACCAAAAGTCCGTGGGACGTTCCGTCCGTTGGACCTTCTGTCCGTTGGACCTTCCGTCCGTTGGACCTTACGTCCGTTGGACCTTACGTCCGTTGGACCTTACGTCCGTTGGACCTCACGTCCGTTGGACCTCACGTCCGTTGGACCTTACGAGTTCGACGTCACGTCCGTTCGACGTCACGTCCGTTCGACGTCACGTCCGTTCGACGTCACGTCCGTTCGACGTCACGTCCGTTCGACGTCACGTCCGTTCGACGTCACGTCCGTTCGACGTCACGTCCGTTCGACGTCACGTCCGTTCGACGTCACGTCCGTTCGACGTCACGTCCGTTCGACGTCACGTCCGTTCGACGTCACGTCCGTTCGACGTCACGTCCGTTCGGCGTCACGTCCGTTCGGCGTCACGTCCGTTCGGCGTCACGTCCGTTCGGCGTCACGTCCGTTCGGCGTCACGTCCGTTCGGCGTCACGTCCGTTCGGCGTCACGTCCGTTCGGCGTCACGTCCGTTCGGCGTCACGTCCGTTCGGCGTCACGTCCGTTCGGCGTCACGTCCGTTCGGCGTCACGTCCGTTCGGCGTCACGTCCGTTCGGCGTCACGTCCGTTCGGCGTCACGTCCGTTCGGCGTCACGTCCGTTCGGCGTCACGTCCGTTCGGCGTCACGTCCGTTCGGCGTCACGTCCGTTCGACGTCACGTCCGTTCGACGTCACGTCCGTTCGACGTCACGTCCGTTCGACGTCACGTCCGTTCGACGTCACGTCCGTTCGACGTCACGTCCGTTCGACGTCACGTCCGTTCGACGTCACGTCCGTTCGACGTCACGTCCGTTCGACGTCACGTCCGTTCGACGTCACGTCCGTTCGACGTCACGTCCGTTCGACGTCACGTCCGTTCGACGTCACGTCCGTTCGACGTCACGTCCGTTCGACGTCACGTCCGTTCGACGTCACGTCCGTTCGACGTCACGTCCGTTCGACGTCACGTCCGTTCGACGTCACGTCCGTTCGACGTCACGTCCGTTCGACGTCACGTCCGTTCGACGTCACGTCCGTTCGACGTCACGTCCGTTCGACGTCACGTCCGTTCGACGTCACGTCCGTTCGACGTCACGTCCGTTCGACGTCACGTCCGTTCGACGTCACGTCCGTTCGACGTCACGTCCGTTCGACGTCACGTCCGTTCGACGTCACGTCCGTTCGACGTCACGTCCGTTCGACGTCAAGTCCGTTCGACGTCACGTCCGTTCGACGTCACGTCCGGGTCCAAACATCCGTTGACCAAACGTTTTTCCTTGTTTTTCCTGCATTAGTCAGTGCAGATTTAACGGAAACACAATGGATCCAAAGAAAGCCGGTGAAGGGAAGTGCGAAGAAAAGTTGCATGATGACAAACGATATTAAGCACGAAATATTCGAAAAACATGAGTAGTGTACGGGTGACTGAGCTCGCTCGCCAATACGTATGGAGATACAGGAAGGTCACCTCGAAAAGCCGCGGTGAAATACATTAACCTCTTTGCCTTGGTCATCGCACGAGAAATGGTCATTGCACAAGAAGGTTTAAATTTAGAGTAACGTTAGATAAAAAATATCAAAAAGTGTCTGTATAGGAATCTAAGTTCACTTAGGTTAAATTTAAAGTTTATGTTACATTACGAGTGCATGCGTCAAGTCTCTCTCGTTCTCTCTCCTTCTCTTTCTCTCTCTCTCTCTCTCTCTCTCTCTCTCTCTCTCTCTCTCTCTTTCTCTCTCTCTCTCTCTCTCTCTCTCTCGCTCTCTCTCTCTCATCAGCAAACTCCCAGTTCTTATGACAAAAGCCTCATTTGGTTATTAAACATCACAACCACTAGGTATTTATTACTGATAGCAGATGGTGAATTGCAACCAATAAAAATGTTTTTCATTGTAATATCCTGTTTTTGGCATTTTTTTTTTCGGATGGTGGGAACGAAGCAATTTGTATTTAGTTCATTTCTATGGAAAACGTCGATTTGAGATAAATCGACATACCACCTCAGTCCCGGAACGCATTAAGCTCGTATCTCAAAGTATGACTGTATTGTACTCGCCTGACTAAGTGTGGAATGGAATCATGTCAGGTAACAAAATGAACTAAAAACATCATTGTCTGTTATAAATGAATCAGTTAATACATGGGCTTTGTTCTTGTTTTTTAAAGCATGAGAATGTTCGAACTTGTTGATTGAGCCTGGCTTTTCCATGAAGCCAGCCAGGAGCATATCCACACATCCCATCTTCCAAAAAACTTGTCGCTGCAGGTTACAGCCTGGGAGGGTCGCAGGGCGGGAAAATTGAACTTCCACTTCGCTCCTCCGCACCGCCCAAACTTCAATCAGCCCTCCTAGGAGCTCTATTTCCGGATAAGTGCAATGACGTCAGCTCACTGCCCGGACTTAAATGGAATCTAAACTTCCACGTTGCTCAGCCTTAACGTCTCACCATCCTCACCAGCTAAAGTGCTCTATTTTTGGACAAGGCCAATGCCTGCCCTAATGTCTCTCAAGGCTCGCCTTCCTAAAAAAAATCCCCCTCTACTGATGCTCTCTGCCGTCCAAAAGGCCTATTTTTTGATAATTATGATGGCAACTGCTCATAGCTCACCATTTTTTTCCTCAGTCTTGAGTTTTTCTAGTGGCAAGTAGAAGACAGGGGAGTGAGTGGCTTCCGCTTGCGAGTTTGTGAACTATTTTTTTTCTGAAAAAAATCTGCGGTTTAGGGTAGCCATGAAAGTTGAAGCCGCAAACTGAAGAAGGTTCACAGTATCTGGAGAAACCTCTTGCAAGCCCGGGGAGAACATGCAAAACCCAGCACCCCTCTGAACCCCTGTGAGGATAACTGGTACAGAAAATTAATGAATGACCTAATATATATTGTAGTAGTTTTCGGCAATAAACCAATAGCGGTAATTATCAAAAAATGGTTTTTGCAAACACTAATAGTAAAACGTTAAATAGAAGTCAATACATTTATGATGTAATTACACCACCCAAACACCCAAAAAATTGGACCGCTAATGCAACGTGAATGCTATTTACCGACCAATGTTCAGGAAATGAAGATGGTGAGGAACAACTAATTATTTAGCATGAAATAAATGATTGAATTCTAATTTACTGCCCACCTTATCATCTCTCACAGCACTCTATTGGGTCAAAGATCTCTAGTCCATTCATTCATTTTCTCAACTGCTACTCACAAAGGTCACAGAGGTGTGCTGGAGCCTATTCCAGCTAACAGTTAACACCCCAAAATGGTAGCCACCAGGGCACAAGGAGACAACCACTCACAATCATTTCTAATGGCAATTTAGAGTGTTCACCCAGCCCTCCCTGTAATTTTTAGGATGGGGTAGGGAACCAGAGTACCCTGAGAAAACCCACAAAAGCCCATATAACCGCTACAAAAAAGGACCAACCTGCGATCGAACCTACGATCCCAGAACTGTGAGGACCATACACTAAACACTCTTCAACTGGGCCACCCCCATTTCAATCAATGTAAGTTAGTTTTTACCTTGTTGACTTTAAACTGTAATTCTTTGGTCTTTGTAGGATCAAAGCGATGCTTCCAATTGCCTTTGAAATAGATGGCATTCACCAGAGCCAATCTTGTAGTCGTGCTGACTGTTCCTGGCTTCAGAAGATCTTTGATCTTACCTAAACACACAACAATTAAAGAATAGCGTATTTACTCGCGTATAACGCACACCCATGTATAACGTGCACCCATAATGTGACGAAAAATTTGTATTTTTTTCCACTTTTTGGAATTGCACCAGTGTTTGTAACTCGCAAATGCTGAACACATGTCACCATGACAAAACATTTATTTACAACATATCAGTGAAGGGCCGTCAGGGCCTTCAATGCCTTCTCTGCTGGCCTAAGAAATATCTGAATCACATATCATATTTTGTCCATCAATACTTATTAAATAATTCCAAATTGTCTGTGAGCTTCCTTTCATTGCTTTGCCCCTGGTTGCACTGCTTCCAGATGCGTGTTTTCATATTGAAGCATTTAACCAATCACATTTCAATCACATTATTTGTTGCCGGTGTCAGAAATCTGCCTCAAGGCCTTCACGATCAGTTGTGCGGGCTCTGCTGCATTAAACAAGCATTGATAAGACTGTTGCTTTAACCAATAAGAATTTGATTCGGTGACACTAAGGCCATTTCGCAGGTGGAGGAATACGTCATCGCTTTTATCAACTATGATTGGCTAGTAGGCGGACCAAAGCCCAAGTGAGCAAACCAGAGATCGTGAACTCCACCCACAATGGCAGACAGAGGAAAACCAATGGATTTGGTTGCAGATTTGCTCACAAAGCTATTTTCCAGACGGACTTTTCCAGAAAAAAAATGGACATCATTACGACAGGGCGGTCAACTCCAAAGCTAGCAAGCCTGTTACAGCCGGGAAAAGGGTGTGTCCGCCACTTTCAGTGCGCTAACTATGAGAGGTACAGAGCTGTATTTTGAGCGATCTGCACGAGCAAATATATTGGTGTGTTGATTTAAAGCCATTTTCAAGACGGACTATGCCAGAAATATGACAAGACAGGCTTGACCTTCATCATTAGCTTCGATGGCGATAGAAAAGAAGGAAGAATGAAAGAAGGATAGATATTGTGGACAGTTAACAAGGATTTTTGGTGAGTAAAATATGGCTATATTCCTAAATAATATTTCAATTGTGGGCCCGGTTCTGATATCTGAAAAGCTTCAGTGTTTGTATTTAATCACTAAAAGCTGCTAGGAAGTTGATTTTACCCCATTTTAGTGAATTTTTGCCGTTTCGCCATTGATGTCCATATAGTCTTTTCCCGGGGAAATCACCCCCGATACGGTTGTAATGTCTGAAAAGCTCCAGTATTTGTATTTAATCAATTGTTGTTACTATTATACATATATGTGTAGTAATTCATTTCTTTGTTAAATCATTAAATCATTTTTCCTATCGTTCAGCTCGAGGTCATAAACTGCTGCCTAGTCACCTCTCACATGGAATTATCCAAGGATTGTTTATACAGCAACTCACCCAATGTGGGGCTTCGAGATCGGTTGTTCTCTTTTGCAACGGAGCCAGGGTAACTGGCCAATAACAAAGATGTTGTTTCTGCCACTTCCATAACACTCGTGACATTTCTTTATGTAATTGTTATATGATTCTTAGGTCAAATGAAGGCGTGATTGTTTTTATCCAAATGCCTTAAAGCCGTACGCGAAATTTTGTTCGAGAGGATACTTTTGAAGACATCCTCCCTTAAGGCTCTTATCTGGGATCCAATCTATTTAATTAAATGTCAATAATTGAATTAGATGTCTGCCTGCAGGTATTGATAATTACAAAGAAGGGCAATTATTAATGAACCTATCATCAATAAATGCTGCTAGGAAGTGGATTTTACCCCATTTTGTGCATTGATTATTTTTCATGTGTCATAGCTGTAGCTGCAGTCGAGGTTTTATAGCCATAAAATAGTTTTTCAGGGTTGGATTGATTCCTTGAAGGCCCTACGAGAAAATACACGGACCGCCACTGCAACATATGGTACGGAAACGTGGTAAAACAAACTACCACACAACCCACAATTCTCAAATGGAATTTATAATTTTAAATCCTTAAAGTCTAATTCTTCATTTGTTTTTTCCGTGAGCACTGGCCAATGTGGGTGTGCCTTGCTAACTATTCTCTCGAGCAACTTCTTTTATTTTATCCTCCCGTATAGACCTGCTGAAGGCTAATTGGATAGGGCTGGCTTTTGGTAGAGCGGACTCTCACGCGCCATCTGTCGGACAAACACAGGTTTTAAAACTCCCATTAGAATGGCTGCAAAGTGGACTTTTTCACTGTTCATAATTGTGAAGACCTCATGTATAACACAGACCTGAACTTTGCTTGTTTTTTTAGGTACAATATTCTTCACATTTTCCTCGAATTAAATGAATCGATGAAGAAGTATTAATTTTCACGTCTTACTCTCGGTCTGCTGCTCCACCCAATTGTTAATCTCAACTCGGGATGTATCTGGAGACCCAATGAAGTCAACATTCTTCAAATCTGCGGAATAATACTTTTGCGTGTCAGCAAGAAATTTCTGCAAACAAATAATAGACACAATAAATAACACAAATAAATAACAAATTTAAAGAATACCTTTTCAAGTTTGTTAACACCCACAACACATCTGAGAACTCACAGAAAGGAAATGGGAAGACGTTTCTCCATAAAGACGATTAGCCAATTTTAGGATGTACGAAGCAGAGGGTGAATTGATTTCTTCATTGAGGCTTTGGAACTCTCCATGAACATAATCACCAGATGTGAATGACAGGGCCTAGGCAAAGAGATTTCACATTATGCTGTGTTTTGAATCCTTTTTTTTAAATTCATTCATTTTCTGAACGCAGGGGGGACTGGAGCCTATCCCAGCTGACTTCGGGCCGGAAGCAGGCGACACCCTGAATCGGTGAATGTGGAAACTGCACAGAGCTGTGAGACTGACGTGCTAGCCAAACAAGCCGTTTTGAATCAAGAAGAAAAATGATAATGTACTTGATTGCGTTGGCCTTGCTATTATTGTGCGAAAAACTAAAAATAAGCCGCCTCGTGGTATAGAAGTTAACTCGTCTGACTTTGGTGTGGGCAAGCACGGGCTTGATTCCTGCTGAATGAATGAAGAAAAAAACTAAAGATAAAAAAAATGTTTATGAGAATAAATGTATTTTGATTTTTTTTTTTCAAATAAATTAACACACACAATTTGGACAGAGCTGCTTAAAATATTTGGACATAAAAAAATACATAGTGGTTATTTTGATTGTTTCTATTCACGGTATATACATAATATTTTTAGGGACATGACATTATTCAAAATTGAAAAAAGAAAGGCAGTTTTACTTGTGCCATCTGTGTGGCAGTATCTCCTCTGGCTCCTAGGTAGACCATTGCTAAAGCTGAGCTGATGCTCAAGGGAGACACGAAGATATTTCCACTTGGGTTTGAGTGGCTCAGGGAGTGTAGTAGCTCCAGTGCAAAAGTTGTATTTGAGATGCTGAGGGCGGCCATTCTTGGGAGGGATGTATTTTTCTGCAATGGACAATATTATTTAAAACCTGCATATGATCCCATTTAAACTCGTATTCATACATTCATTCATCTTCTGAACCGTTTTATCCTCATTAGGGTTGTGGGTGGTGCTGGAGCCAATCCCGGCTGACTCCTGGCCAGAGGCAGGGAACACTGTCGGCCAGCCAATTGCAGCGCACAAGTAGATTGACAACCATTCACTCTCACGCAGTCCTGAGGAGAACATCCAAACTCCACACAGGTGGATTGAATGGATTTTAACCGAGGACCCCAAAGCTGTGAGGCTGACACGCTAACCCCTCAAGCCGCTGGGCTGCCTACTTTAGTTTTTATTTTTATGAGGTTAATTATAGGTAGGCTTAATAGCATATAGTATTTAATCAGTCAAAGATTGACTGACCCCAATAACCTCTTATACATGTATTGTTGGCAATCGCATATAATCTAGTAAATAAGGAAATCAGATTCCATATTCCTAATAAATTCTACACTGCTTTGATTTTTTAGTAGAGATCATCTATCATGTTACCTGTTTGTTGATCTGTATGAAACCACGGCAGCCTTTTTCAGATGAAATGTGCACAAAAAAATTCGCAATCAAATCTCGAACAATTGCCAAAGGTGATCCAATGTCTACAGAGTTGAGCTTGTGCATTGAATTCAGGCTGTTGCCGTGCCTCATTTATTGCATTGGAAACGTAAGCATGTGGGTGGAACACGTGACTGGGTGATAAGTCAGTGAGCAACAATACAAGCCATTATACTAAAAAGGAACAAAGTCAACAGTGAGGTGAAATAACAAGCTGTTCATTACACAAGAAACAGTATAGTTTTGTCAGCCCATCATCACCTCTATCTAAAACACACACAGGAAAGGTTATCTGTGAATGATTAAAAATGCCTTCATCATATTTCTTAGGTCATATTTTTGTAGTATTTTGATTAAATAGTTCTTCCCTACATTTAGACAGATGTGTCAAATGTTCTCGCAGTCTGTAAATTTAGAGAATGACAAGAGAGGATGGGTTTTAAAAAAACAGGGTGAAATTTACCCAAAGGGAATGACAACACCTACATCAGAAAATGTGTATTCATCAGAATTTAAATGTTTTATAAAATACAAAAAGCAATCAAATCTCAATTAGTTAGGCATACAATTTAGTGATAGAACCAGATGGAATTACAATAATTATCAGGATTGTATTTTTAATACAATAATTAACCACTAGAATAAAATAAATACATGCTTAATTTACCCCTTAGGGTCCTGAGCAATTTTGGCTGTTTTTAAAATTTTGTTTCTATACATGTTTAACATGATCTGGTATGTTGCGTGTGGTGTTTTTTCCTCAGTCTGTCTAGACCACGAATGCCCTTTCAAGATAGCCCGCTATTCCTCCAAGGCAAGCTTCATCGCAAGCATATCACGGCCCCCATTGCCGTGGTTGTGTTCAGCCGGGGTCTGCATTGAGAAAGGACGGCCCTGTAGTTTAGGGTCCGGGTGGGCGTGAACGGGAGCAGAGGTAAAACGGGCTCCTGTGGCACACGAGCTGACTGGAGACACCCGGTGTGACAGGCTGGACTTCAGGCTGTCACCTTGGGACCTGACCAGTCAATGACTGGATCGTGTTCCCTTAGCCAAGAAAGACCCACAACTATGGGAGCCACCAGGCAGTACAAAACATAAAAATATGCCACCTCTTGGTGGTTCGCGGATAAACGGAGGGAAACTGGGTTCGTCCTCAGCTCCAATCTGCCTCAGGGCCGCCCGTTCAGTGCGGTTGTCCATAAAGCAGGGGTCGGCAATAAATAACTGGTGGAAAACTATTGCAGTATATTGCCATAAATATTATTTTTTATTATATTTTCAATTGGGCTTTTATAAAAGTAAATTTTTCCAGTATCTCCAGATACTGTAAAAATAAATTTATTTATGGTGAAAATGATCAATTATCGGTCGACGAACCAAAATTATTTCCAAGAATTTTCCTCTGCCATTTTCCGTAGCATGCACGAAATATGCAAATGCATGCGTGCAAAAAACACGCCTGCACGCACATTGCTCACATTTCTCCATTTCTATTATTATTATTATTATTCTCCTTCTCCCTCTCCCTCTCCCTCTGCCTCTCCCTTCTCCCCCCCTTGTGTTTTTGATTGGCTGGCAACCAATATATAATCAATCGATCAGAGATCAAGGTGGAAAACGATTCGGAAATTTGAAATTGATTTCTGAAACCGCCAATGAGCCCTTTTCAAGGATGCGGAGAAGGATTTGGAAATTTGAAATCGATTTCTGAATTCGCCAGTATCTCCTTTTTCGGGGATGGCGGTGACAAATTATGGAAAAAATCTTTTGTCAAATGATTTTTTTTTTATGGAAATGCAGCAGCAGTAGTCCAAATGTCAAACTTGATGTGGAGGAACAAATAATCTGTCTGGGAAATGGGGAATTTGGGGGCACTGAAAAAAGTCAGTGCATTCCTCTTTCACCCGTCCGCCTTTTCAACATCAAAAATATAGCAAGGAAGGTACTCCGACATGTACCTGCTCACGGCAGGTGATTTAACTTGTGTGTGCCCAAAGCAAGCAATGGTGATGTTGCTCACAATGGTACTCAGTGTGCTCAGGGAGGTTGTCTTTCTGCCCAGACAAACAAAAAAATAGTGGGAACATTAGTGGAGAGGCAGGATTTCTGTCCCAATTTGAGGGACGTGGAGTGATTGATGACCGTAGAAGGGGAATTGTTAAAAACAAAAGATTTTAGTAAGTGAATAGAAAAAAGTTTTGGAAGCATGAAGAAAAAATTATTGCAAGCGCATAGAAAAGGTGTGAAAAAAAGCATCTTAAAGTGTGCAGAGAGTTGACTTGAGGTGCATAGAGTGTAGTTAAAATATGTTGCGTGCAGAGTGTTGCTACAGAAAATGGCTATTATCTTAAATAAACATCATCTCCTTGGTGGGGTGAGATGAGTCAATAGGAATTCAGCCAGTAAATTTAACTATCCTTGGGTGTGTCAGGAGTGGCTCGTTTGCCCCTCCTGGCTTGATGGCATTTTCTGTTTCAGCTGTGTTAAATAACTTGATTATGTTCCTGGGTTATTTAAGGATGTTACGACTCCCCCTGGGCTAGGATATACCAGGGAGTCGCAACTATCACAGCAGACAGGTTCGGTCAAAGATGAGTTCGGACAAACACTGCAAGTAGCCTTAGTTATATTTTATTTACAATAAAGTCCATAAAACAGACTACGGGATAACATAGGGGAAGCACGAGATATTAAAGTGGCCCCCCCAAATAAATACGGTAAAACCCCCTCCCAGAAAGGTGTCCAAATGAACACCCACAAAATACAGGAAATAGGTTCGAAGGATGCCACTGTTAAACTGATGTAATATAATCTAGACAGGGGAATAACTGTGTCTTAATGCACAAACTATATGTATACCCCGGGGTGTCTAAACTTATCTCAAGTCCCCCTATGCAACCCAAAATCATGAACAACACATACAAAATATAACAGGGAGTAATGTACCCACAAGCCTACAATTCAGCAGTTCAGCAACAAAAAAGGGGGGAACTGACATTTGAAAAGGGTTTAAATAAGGGCAGGAGGGAATCTTGATTGGAGGAGGGGATGATTGGGGAAGGAGTTGCAGCTGGGTTGGCCTGGGCAGGGCTTCGTCACAGGGTTGGAGCCACAGCTGCAGGAACCTGTAAAGAAAAGAAAGCACACACCTCCTACATAGTGTGTGTGCAGGCTTCCAGCCGTAACAAAGGACAATGGTTTGTGTTCGTCGTCGTCGGCGGGTCGACTCTTCCACCACGCCACGCCGAGACTTAACCTTCGGCGCTTCGTGGATTGTAAAGCCAGTTGGCCAGCATATCCCACATGCCCCCTCAATGTCAACACTCAATTCTAAAGGCAGCCAAATGTGATAAATTTCCTTGAAACGTAGCGAGTTACACACAGATTTTATTTTGTAAATTTGAAAACTATTAATAACTGGATTTACGAAATATATTGCAATAATTTTCATTTTTTATTTATTTTTTATTTATTTCTGTGGCGAAAATTTAAATATAATTATTTTCTGCAGCCTAAACTAAAATACATTTATTTATTGAGACAAATATAACAAAAAATATTATTTTCCAGGCCCTGCCACAAAGGTCTACCCAATGGGCGAATGCCTAGTTGGGAAAACACAGAGCAGTCGATAAAGCCCTCGTCCACTCCACAATTGACCATTTCGGTGGCCTCGTTCCTCTGTCCCTCCCAGGAAAGGGAGACCAGTACATAAGGCGATGGGAGGATTATCCAGTGGCAAGGCTAACCAACTCTTCTTTCTCTCTATTGGTGAGCCCTTGCTTTTACTGGACAAACTGGGCATGTCCAAGATGACCCTTCCGCCCGCTCTAAAAAGACGAAGCTGAGCGAAAACGATTGAAGTGTTCCTCCTCTGAGCCATGTGAGGCCTAGTTGCATTGGCTCTGACTTCAACCCGAGAGGTGTCGTTACGGCAGCCGGGGGAAACGTCGACTCTCTTCACTTAGGGTCATGTATGGGGCCCGCAAGGAAGCTTTGTCGCCGCTGTCTTCTGTTCTTAGAGTCGGGAGTCAATTCTTATTGCCAAATTGAAGAGAGGTCTGGAGAGGGATCATTGTCGTAACCGTGGTCGTGGTCCTAGGGCAAAAAATAGAGGTTGGATATCATGCAAAACAAAGCAAGGAGGTAACGCGAGAAGGTACCTAGCAGTGAACTGTTTTAGACGAGTGGTTAGCCCGCCGGCCTCACAGGTCTGGCATCCTGGGGTCAATCCAGATTTTTTTCTGATAGAGTGATTGGAACAGATACTTCTTTGTCACAAAAAAACATTCATTAAGTTTGGTTCTTTTATGACTATCATGTGTGAACAGAAAAAAAAGTGGTCAAATATTTGGTAACATGTCCCTTGGTCATTTTCACTTCAATTAGGCGCTTTTGGTGGCCATCCAAAATATTCTGGCACTCCTCTTGACAGAATTGGTGCAGTTCGATTAAATTTGATGGCTTTCTGACATGGACTTGTTTCTTTAGCATTGTCCACAAGTTCTCAATGGGGTTTAAGTCAGAACTTTGGGAAGGCCATTCGGAAACATTAATTCCAGCCTGATTTAGCCATTTCATTTCCACTTTTTATGTGTTTGGTGTCATTGTCCTGTTGCAACACCCAACTGCGCCCAAGACCCAATCTTGGCTGATGACTTTAGGTTATCTTGAAGAATTTGAAGGCAAACATTCTTCTTCATTATCCCATTTACTGTCTGTAAAGCACCAGTTCCATTGCCAGCAAAACAGCGCCACAGGATGATACTACCACCACGGTGCTTGACTTTAGGCATGGTATACTGGGGGTTAAAGGCCTCACCCTTTCTCCTCCAAATATATTGCTGCGCATTATTTAGGCCAAACAGCTCAATTTTTGTTTCATCTGACCACAGAACTGTCCTCCAGAAGGTCTTATCTTTGCTCATGTGATCAGCAGCAAACTTCAGTCGAGCCTTAATGTGCTGATTTTGGAGCAAGAGCTTCCTTCTTGTACGGAAGCCTCGCCATCCATGGCGATGCAAACATGCTTGACTGTGGACACTGACAACCGTGTTCCAGCACCTTCTAATTCTTGGCATATCTGCTTTTTGGTGATTCTCGGTTGAATCTTCACCCTCCTGACCGATTTTCTCTCAGCGTCAGGCGATAGCTTTCATTTTCTTCCTGATCGTGTCACAAAACAGTGCCATGCACTTTATACTTACAAACAATTGTTTGCATTGTTGCTCTTGGGACCTGCTGTCAGGAGCGGCTCATTTGCCCCTCCTGGCTTGACGTCATTTTCAGTTCAGCTGTGTTCAATTACTGGATTACGTTTCCTGAGTTATTTAAGGGCTATGGTTAGTGTTAGTCGTCGTCGGATCGACTTCTTATCATGCTGACGTCACTACGCCGAGACGTAGCCTATGGCGCTCTATGATATATCACATGTTTTGTTTCAGTTGTTTTTGGTTGATTCAAGCCCCTGTTGTTTTGTAAGTTGTGTTGGGTTATTAAACCAAGCATTCAATGAGAACAGAACAGTCTCCATCTGTCCAGCGTCACCGCGTATGGGTAACAGTTCCCCCGGTCGCACCACTCTACATGGCGCGACCGTAACAGATCGACCCGACCAAATGGACCCACTCGCGCCGACGCGCTTGTCGATGCCAGTCATCCTCCTTCAAGCCAGCCGACCACATGGAATTAATGGGAAGGCCCTCGAGCTCACATGGGGAGTTCAATATGGACACACCGTGGGGGAGGCACCTCAAGCAGGTATTTGCAGCACAGGAATCTCGACTAAGAGAAAATTCAGATTCTCCACCCACTCCTACTCCCTCCCACCGCCCAGCCCGTCGTACTGGACTGCCTGAACAGTTAAATCAATATGCCCAGGAGCCGACAACCACAGTTAATCGCCTATGTTATTTGATGTCAAGAATCAACAGATCTTTTTCACAATGGAGGGACTCTGATTATTCTGAAGATGAGGACGACGGTGAGCTAATTGATTTTTTTGCTGGAGTTTCTGATTCAGGCAGTGATTTTTTTTACCAATTCGGGCCCTGATACGCTCCACCGGAGGAGGATGAGCCCTACCTTTTTTCCGATTATTCCAACCCGGATTACCCCGACACCGGCATCTGCATGGTCGGCGGGCCGCCTACAGTAGGCCACTGCGTGGGAGCCGGGGTGGAGGCTCAGGGAGGAGCTTTCGACCGCAGGCCGTCTTGTCAGGAAGGGGAGGCACAGCAGCAAGAGTTTTTACCTTGTCGTTTGGCCTTCTACAATGGACCACCACGAGGTGGCCTCCTCCTCCTTGACGCCCGGAGGAGGCGTCAAGCGCCACACCGTAGGGCGAAGCGGACGGAGGGCCTGGACATTCAAACCCCTGACCAAGTTCCTCGGCGGACCTCGCCCGTCCAAGCTCCTCGCCCGTCCAAGCTCCTCGCCCGACCTCGCCGTCCAAGCTCTTCGACCGACCTCGCCGTTCTAAGCTCCTTGGCTGACCTCGCCGTTCCAAACACCCCAAGTTCCCGTGCCGAGGCCACGCAAAGTACTCCCATTGACACTGGGCCCGCCAGTCGCACCCGTGCCGAAGCCACGAACCAGGCTTCCGGTGCCGCCCGGCCTTCCTAACACCGTTCTGCCTAGCACCGTTCTGCCTAGCACCGTTCTGCCTAGCACCGTTCTGCCAAGCACCGTTCTGCCAAGCAACGTTCTGCCAAGCAACGTTCTGCCAAGCAACGTTCTGCCAAGCAACGTTCTGCCAAGCACCGTTCTGCCAAGCACCGTTCTGCCAAGCACCGTTCTGCCAAGCACCGTTCTGCCAAGCACCGTTCTGCCAAGCACCGTTCTGCCAGGCACCGTTCTGCCAGGCACCGGTCTGCCAAGCACCGTTCTGCCAAGCACCGTTCTGCCAAGCACCGTTCTGACAAGCACCGTTCTGACAAGCACCGTTCTGGTCAGTACTGTTCTGGTCAGTACTGTTCTGGTCAGCACCTGCCCGCCCAGCGCCTACCCGCCCAGCGCCTACCCGCTCAGCGCCTACCCGCTCAGCGCCTACCCGCCCAGCGCCTGCCCGCCCAGCGCCTGCCCGCCCAGAAAGAGCGGCAATGTTCAGACGCCCTTGGATGATGGGGCCAGCGCCGGCAAGAGCGGCAATGCTCCGGGACGAGGGAGTTGGCGTCCCTCCGCGCAACCAGGGGAAGGTGCCCGACCGTTTCTGGCGTCTCCTAAGGGCAAGGACCTTGGCCAATACTATAAGGACCAGCGCGGACGCCTGTCGGACCGGGCACGATCACTCTCTGCCACCGGCCGGCGCATATGCCCGCCAGACAGGTGTCTAAGATCCGTCCCTTAAAGGGGAGGGACTGTCAGGAGTGGAATTACTTTATTATGTTTTTATGGGTTATTTAAGGACTATGGTTTGTGTTCGTCGTTGTCGGATCGACTCTTCGGATCATGCGGACGTCACTTCCACCACGCCACGCCGAGACGTAACCTTCGGCGCTTTGTGGGATATCATGTTTCTTTTCAGATAGATTTGGTTGTTTTAAACGTTTTTGTTGAGTTATTAAACAAACCCTACAAATGAAAACGAACGGCCTCCTTCCCTCTGGCGTCACCGCACATGGGTAACGTTTCCCCCGGTCACGCCAGGCTACATGGCGCAACCGTAACATATTCAAGCAATGTTTGGGTGATATTTTTGTTAAAAACAATGTAAACCAAAGTGAAATATGATGAAAATTAAAGCTCACAAAATAGCGGTGCTGTTGTATAGTTCATGCAATTAACTTCAAGCGGAAATGACGAGGCAGAAGCACTGCAGTGTCCACTGGAGAAGGTATGGATTTTTCAAATCTCCAGATTGTAATGATTAAAACTACCACAAGAGAGCAGCAAGTTGACATATTTCTGGTAAGGCATACTCGTTGATAATCCTTGCAAATGCTTAAAGCTTGAGCTCACACACTTAGAGAAGGTAAAGAAGTTCAATCAGTCGCCCGTTACTATTCGACAGACGTTTCTGGCCACCATAAAAAAATTCTACTTTCTACGATGCACGGTTTGGATAAACGTAGCATGAGAATGTAAACATAAAACATCCACCATCCGTTAATCATGCTTTATCTATTCTATAAAATCCTTAAAAAGCGTGATTCATGCAAGGCTGTGTGTGTGTGTGTGTGCGTGTGCACCTGGAAACTCGCTGGTGGAAATTCTCCCAAAAATGACATTTGTAAATGACGTGGAAAGGCGTCTTAATTTACGACCATTCAGTCGCGCGGTGCGTTTGGGCACATCATGTAAAAACAACGATTCATAGATCTATTCTGCTTTCAGCTTTAACAAATAAAAGATTGAGTTTACACACTAAGAGAAGATTAAGAAATGTGTCTATTAGGATCCGACAGCCGTTTCTGGCCACCATAAAAAATGTCAACTCTTTACGATGCACGGTTTGGACAAACAGCAAGAGAATCTTAACATACACAAACACACACACACACAAACACACTCGCACACAAACACACACACAAACACACTCACTCACACACACACACATATCCATCCATAAATCACGGTTAGTGTTATAGATCAAGGTTTTTGAACCGACAAAATCGTTTTTTTCCCGATAAACTGGAAAGTGCTCATTAAAACAAAATAATAACAATTTATGCTATATAATATTGTATTTGTGTTGGAAATTTGAAAAAAGTTATTTTGTATTAAATCTCCATTTTGAAAGGGAGAATTGAGCACTGGTCTGTAACGTTACTGAATGACCAAGACTCCCCAAAGCACACAGGGACAATCAAAAACCATGGCTCACAAGGCATGGATCCATCCAGTCTCCGTTTGAGCAATGGACTAAAGAGGTACTATTTATTTAATATGAAATAAAACTAAAAGCATTATTAATTTTAAAACATAGCATATCTTACCCTCCTAGAACTTCATCTCTGTTGATGGAGTAGTAGGCAGTTATTTGATGAGGTTTGGGAGTCACTATGCGATGGTCAAAGGGTGCTGATGGAGGAGGACTGGAGTCTAAGGAAGAAAAAAAATCATGCTGCTGATTTATAATCAAGCATGGATTCATGACAATTTTATTCATCATATATTTTCTTTTAACTGTTGTCAGTGATATAAAGTAAAATTATACTGTAGCTATTACCCCAAATGATTTTTCACATTAGTCCAAGCTAATAATAAAGGGTTATACAAGATAAACTTAAGAATATGTGGCTACTAATGTAATTGAATTTCAGAATAATTTTTGGTAAAGACTACCACTAATGTCATGGAGGGGTGTTCTTTATTCTTGCACAAGGAAACCAAGGCTTTACTCATTTTCAGTAAAAGGCTACAATTATATCACCCGTAAGTAGAACTGTACTACTTTGAGCTGGAATGTGGAGCGTTTAAGTTTGTTGGTGAAATACAGTTCCACCCAAACCACTTTCAGGTATAATTTTGGTCAAACAATTGTCAGATTGAAAAGCTCTAAAGTCCCAGTCCTGGTACTCTGAAAACTCTAAGAATTCACATTCATCAAGGCATCCTCCAATATGTTAATGTCAGTACCTGTGTGTACTCCTAAAATAGCACAATTTTCCTTTGCCAGTATATGTAACAATTCTGTCCATCTATGGATTAATTGTTAGGTTTCTTTCTATTAGCTTTGATGGTTTACTGAATTGTCCTACTGGGATAAACTTTGCACTGGCTATTACAAAAATCTATTGTGATTATATATTGATTTTATGCTTCTGTTACAAATGAGGATATATTCCAAGTTCTGGTGCATCAACTGTTGCACACTATTTTGGCGACAATAACTTGCATGTTCAAAGAAATCAAAGTTGTGGGTAAAGATGTTTCAATCTCAATATACTACGTAATCTTCAGTTTTACTTTGTTCGATCCTTAGTATGTTTGAACATGAAAACGGGAAAAGAATTGACCTTGATTTGCTAGTGTTGGAATGACACTTTATTTTATATCATGCTTCAAAAAATGTAGTGGATCACCACCTCCACCCATGAGTGCTGGGCCTAAATTGACCATAATCTTCCGTTTTGTAGTGATGCGTGTTGCATTGGAGTGCATCCACTCTAGCCTAAAAGAGTCTTTCAGTCCAGCACGCCCTGGCACCCTGTGCCTCTTATTGCTAAGCTTTTGTTCTTTTTGCATGCTTCTTAAGCGTGTAAGGCAGGGGAGGGAAACCTAGGTATTCCACAAGGGCCGCAGTGGCTGTGTGTTTTAATTCCAGCCCATAAAGAGGACACCTTTTCACCAAATGGGTGTTCTACAAGTGTAATCAGTGGATACTCGAACAGTGATTTTTTTAACCAATTCGGGCCCCGATACGCACCACCAGAGGATGAAGACCCCTACCGTTTGTCCGATTATTCCTACCCAGATTACCCCGACCAGCATCTGCATGGTGGGCTGGCCACCTACAATGGGCCACCACATGACGGCGGAGGTGCTGTACCATCCTCCCGGAGGAGGCGGCGAGTGCCGCAGGGCAAAGGGGAAGGAGGGCCTGGACACTCGAGCACCTGACCGAGTTCCTCGCTCGACCTCGCCCGTCCAAGCTCCTTGCCCAATCTCGCCCGTCCAAGCTCCTTGCCCGACTTCGTCCATCCAAGCTCCTCACCTGATCTCACCCATCCAAGCTCCTCACCCGACCTCGCTCGTCCCAGCTCCTCGGCCAACCTCGCTCGTCCAAGCTCCTCGGGCGACCTCGGCCGTCCGAGCTCCTCGCTCAACCTTGCACCGTTCTGCCAAGCACCGTTCTGCCAAGCACCGTCACCTGCCCGCCCAGCGGCGTTCTGCCAAGTACCGTCGCCTGCCCGCCCAGCGCCTACACGCCCGGAAGCGGCGGGAATGCTCTAGCACCCCTGGATGACGGGGCCGGCGACGGCGAGAGCGGCAATGCTGCGGCACCCTTGGATGACGGGGCCGGCGATGGCGAGAGCGGCAATACTCCGGCACTCCTGGACGACGGGGCCGGCAACGGCAAGAGCGACAATGCTCCGGCGCTCCTGGACGACAGGGCCGGCGACGGTGAGAGCGGCGCTCCGGCGCCCCTGCACGATGGGGCCGGCGACACTCCAGTACCCCTGGAGGAGGGAGTTGGCGGCCCTCCGAGCAACCAGGGTAAGGTGCCCGGCCGTTCTAAGATTCTGGTGTCTCTTAAGGGCAGGGGGCTTGGCCAACACTTAAAGGACCAGCGAGGACGCCCGTCGAACCGGCCACGATCACTCCCTGCCACCGACCAATGTGGACGCCCGCCGGACCGGCCACGCTCACTCCTCGTCCACCGACCGCTTCCTCGTCTCATTTCTGGCTGGCATGGACGCCTGCCGGACCGGCCACTCCTCGTCAACAGTCGGCACGGACGCCCGCCGGACCGACCACTGCCTCGTCTCGTTTCTGGCCAGTGTTTGGCGCCCGCCGGACCGGCCACGCTCACTCCTCGTCACCGGCCGGTGCGGACACCTGCTGGACCAACCGCTTCCTCGTCTCTTATCTCGTTGGCATGGACGCCCGCCAGACCGGCCATTCCTCGTTAACAGTCGGCACGGACGCCCGCCGGACCAAGCACTGCCTCGTCCCGTTTCTGGCCAGCGCGGACGCCCGCCGGACCGGCCACGGCCACGGCTCGTCACCGGCCGGCGCGGACGCCCGCCGGGCCAATCACTGCCTCTTCTTGTTTCGGGCCGGCGCGGACGCCTGCCGGAACGGCCATGCCCACGCCTTGTCACCGGCCGGCGCGGACGCCCGCCGGACCGACCACTTCTTTGTCTCGTTTCAGGCTGCCGTGGACGCCCCCCGGATGACGCCACATGGCGTGACCGTAACACCTGCAGCTGCTCTGAAATGGCTCCAAGTGCCTTTTCTGTTCAAGTGAAGGATTCGCTTTTTCAGATCCATGCTAAGCTCCTTTGACTTTGTCATCGTAGCGTTTGTGGCCGTTTGCATCCAATGAGCCCTATTTAAATGGCCTCAGAGAAGTCACCAGCTGTAGTCACTCATAATCAATAACAAGAAATTAAGATGCCATGCTATGAAGCTCATTTCGCTGACAACTTTTTAAGTCACCAAAATTGCAAATTTGTGTTGCTCTATGTATATTTTTGACCCAGCAGACTGGATCACGTTTTCTGTTAACCCACAATAAAGTCATAAAAGAACCAAACTTCATGAATGTTTTTTTGTGACAAAGAAGTATCTGTTCCAATCACTCTATCAGAGAAAAATCTGAGGTGTAGAAATATCTGGAAACTCAAGAAAGCCATGACATTATGTTCTTCACAGGTGTATGTAAACTTTTGGCCACAACTGTATATAGCTTGCATCTGATAAGCATTATATTAAAGCGAAGTCCTCTACAGCCATTTCTTGCTTTGAAAAGGTGTGCCTGTGATTTATGGTGGCTGTTCCAATTTAGCTCACTCATCGTGCTTACTACATTTCCTGCCAACTAGGACTTACATATCTGATTTATGCAACATTTGAAACTCACATGCCCATTACACAACCTGCATAACATTGGCTTTGGCTCACAGTCATAGGGGAAGGTTGCAATGCTACTCTGCCAAATTCAAAATAAAATAACCGACACAGAAAATGTATTGATGTTTTGTAAGATTTCATACCTTTGCAATATTTTGTATATATAGAAACATTCGGAAGTAGATGTACCACCGTACTATACTGTGGAACACTAACAACACTTCCCAAATTCCAAATCCTGTCCACCTTGATATTCGATTAAATCTAAAATTTAAATTTAAATTATATCTTGTACCCAATTTTGTCATTAATTCAATTTTTCGTACCACAAGAGTCCCGGGGGGAGGGCGCTGGAAACCCATCCCGGTCAACTCTGGGCAGTAGGCAGGGGACACCCCGAGCTGGCGGCCAGCAAATCAGAGGCCACAAAGAAAATGGACAACCACCCATGTTCACTACCCCACCTAGGGGTAATCCAGTTTATTTAGTTTTAAACTAAATCAAACCTTGTGACCCCGAACACTTATTCCATCGTATAGTAAATAGCTGTTTTCCCATCTATCGTTATCTTCACAAAACCAGGACCTTTTACGTTATTGCAGATGCCATCATCTGCTACAGTTATGTATTGCATTTGGAATTCTCAATCGTTCTCACAAAATATGAATTTCTTTGGTCTCACACTGCACCATCTATCACTGTCAAATACTAGTACAACATTTTGCTTTTTTCCAAACTCCATTTATATGAAAAGCCTGAAGGTTCTCGTAACAATATCTCCTACTTGATTGCTGTCAAAGTAGTGGGAAGCAATTTCAGTTGATGTTAACCACTGTTGGATTAATTTTGTGATACTATGATATATGAGTGCATTTAGCCCTGTGACTAACACAAAGTCCTCAAATTCAGCATGCAAAATATCTCAGTTCTTTGCCAAATCCCCGGACATTTGCATGCCCTCCGGCGCCAGAATCACATTGTTTGCCATTGCTTCTAGTTGTAGCCAGCCACTTCTAACACCATGTTTGAGATCGTGACTTTAATTAAATGATTGGAAGCACGACAGTGCATACCATTTTGGATAGAACTGAGAACGTGCTATAATGGTGAACCACTAGATGTCATTATTGCTCAATATTAAGTACTATAATCTGTAACAACCTCGTGAATTAAGTGCAACGGAACTTTGCTTCAGTTTTTTGGTACAAAATTTTGTGCGTTATAATCGAATAAATACGGTAATCTAATTGATCAACATGGAAGATGCTATTGAGGAAGGTTTGCATTGGCGTGATGAAAAAAACTAGAAATTACAGAATGCTTGGAGCAGAAATTTCCACCTCTCCTCTCTGTTCATAGATGGATGTTGTTATTGCAACCCTTCCGGAGATTTAAAGTCCAGGTGGTGAGTTGTAAAACCTACTGATAACAATGAGTGGAGAGTTGTTAAATCAGGACGGCTAACTAGGATACATTCTGAGCGGAGCGCAGAAATAGTTGCAGTTTCGTAGGCACTTGATTTTGCTGAGGATCAACATCTATTCTGATTCTGCGTATGTTGCCATTGCAATTGTGCTTGAACTTCATAATTAGGCATCTAATGGATGCAACTGGGAAACCCCTGGCAAATAAAGACAACTGGTCAACATTGTTGACAAATTTGAGCAAGCACGGTGTTGGGGCTACTGGCCAAAACTTCAATAAACTCAAACACACACTGAGGCAGATGAAATGAAATTTAAAGGCTGCGTCTGCAGAGGCGGGGGATGCAAGCTCCTCAAAGCTATTTCCCCCCGAAAAGCTGCTTCAATAGTGTTTTTAATAGAGATAAGACATAAAAATGGCAGAAAAATGGAGGCGTTAATGCAAATGAAGGAGGTGGAGTACAAAAGGTGTAGTGCACATTTTAACCAATAGGTGTAAATACAATTCCATTCTAGTAACTTATAATACATCAGAGTGCAAAAGGGTTCAAGATTAAATATTAGAATACAATTCATATTTCACACACAGATATGTTGCAATAAATAAAGTGAACATTCCAAAATGGGCCTGGTGGTGCGAGTGGTTAGCGGGTCGGCCTCACAGCTCTGGGGTCCTGGGTTCAAATCCAGGTAATGTCCACCTGTGAGTAGTTTACATGTTCGCCCCGGGCTTGCATGGGTTTCCTCCAACATTCCACAAACATGTATGGTATGCTGATTAGACACTATAAATTGCCCATAGGCATGGGTGTGAGAGTGCATAGTTGTCCATCTCCTTGTGCCTGCGATTGGATGGCCACCGATTCAGGATGTTGTCCACCGAGTGGGAGAGAAGTTTGAATATTTGCTCTTCGTATATCAACTTCACATCAGAGATGCGGAAAATAATCAATTACCCAGTGCGTGGCAGGGAAGCAGCGAGATGCTAGAAGTCTATCCGCCATAGCGTCAGCCAGAAGGTGGGGTTGTCATCCCGAGATCTTCCCCTTGGGACTGAATCCAGGAAGCTGTCTCTCCGCTTCATCAGTCCGTATAAGATTGAACGTGTATAAAGCCATGTGCTGTGTGTCTAGAACTACCAAAAAAACGCTCCACACCCACCGACCTTCCTTGTTTCACAGATAGAGCCGGTCGATAAAAACAGCACGCTAGTGGTTTGTAATCTCTATTCTCGAACGTCGACGTGAGCATGATATTTAAAACTTCTATATTTATTTCTCTGACAGGCCGGTGGATTGGCAATGGTTGTTGGGTGTTCATCAGCCAAGCGGATGGTTAGCGCGTCGGCCTCACAATTCTGGGATCCTGGGTTCAAATCCAGGTCGGTACACCCATGTGGAGTTTGCATGTTCTCCCCAGGCCTGCACAGGTTTCTTCTGGGTACTCTGGTTTCCTGCCGCATTCCTAACACAGACATGGTAGGCTGGTTGGACACTGTAAATTGCCTGAAGGTATGAGTGTGAGCATGAATGGTTATCTGTCTCCTCGTGCCCTGTGATTGACTGGCCACTGATTCAGCCCGAAAATCTGCTGGGATAGGCTCCAACACCCCCCGTGACCCTTTGTTGGGTTAATTCTGTAATACTATTATATATGTGTGTGCATTTAATCATTTTTGTATGAAAGCTTTTTCAAATTGTCTGAAGAGATCTCGGGATCGTAACAAGTCACCGAGTTCTCGTTCCAAGGACTGTGTACTGGACTTCTACCCAGGGAAAGCAAATCTGGAAGGACGCGTAAGAAGATGTGTATGCATCCTGATTGCTATCCAAAAAACCTCCGGGATTACTCGCATATGTCATAAATCATGATGCTCTTTTCGCTTCTTTATGGAATTGTTTTGTCGAATGAAGGCTTGTTTGTTCAAATTTCAATGGAGTTTGTTTTAATTCCCCTTAATTGTTATTAATGAATACCTGATATGTTATGATTGTTGCAGTTGTTGTTTTATCTTACGCAGTTGGATTAACCAATAACCTTGTAATTGTTTTGATTTGTGGCCTTAAAGCTGGACGAGAAATGACTGCACGGGAGAGTAATCCAGGACGGAGACGAGGTCTGGATGTATTCTCACTTATAAGGTTGCTCATCAGAGAGGTTAATTTAATTAAATGTCAATAATTAAATCAGATGTCTGCCTGCATTGTTTTATAATTATATCAAAGTATAATTATTGATGAATCTAACACCCTTGTAAGGATAAAGTGGTTCAGATAATGAATGAATGTTCAACCAGCTTTCCAAGCATCCTTTGGGGAAATGGAAAGAAACTGGAGTAGCTGGAGAAAACCCACACCAGCCACTGGAAAATCCTGCAAAGTCCACACATTGAGTATCCTAGAACTACTAGGCTAACGCTTTAACAACTCGCCTACCGCCTGGGTCGCACCATCCCCACAACAAGGAGTGTAATTTGACATTTGGGCTTTCATTATTTTATTTTGTAAACCGCTTATCCTTAGAAAGGTGGCGGGGGTGCTGCAGCCTACCCTAGCTGACCGGGCACCAGGCGGGTGGTGATGCAGCCTATCCCAGTTTATCGGGCACCAGGCGGGGGGACACCCTTTTCGGTGGCCAGCCAATTGCAGTGCACAACGAGATTGACAACCATTCACGCTCACAATCATACCCCGGGGCAATTTTGAATGTTTAACCAGCCTACCTTGCATGTTTTTGGAATGTGGGAGGAAACCGGATAACCCGGAGAAACCCACGCAAGATGGGAGAACATACAAACTCCAAACTGTGAGGAACCACCTGGTATCACGTTGCCGTTTGGCGTGTGAGTCACTCGCGACCCATCATCGTGAATTGAAAGAGCTCTGCTCAATATCAAGCTGAATTTCAAATTGACATAGACGTTGCATATATAATATTTTCGTGGTGTTTAAAAATCCAACCAGAAATATAATGACTTATATTACTTTGTTCAAAAAAGCAGGCTGGATTTAAAATAATTCAGTGAGTTAAAAGTATTTTAATCAGTTGAGTCCACCGAGGCAAGATGGCCGTCATTCACTTACGCCGCCGACCCCACTTTTCCATACTTAGCCGACTGACTATATTTAATACGAACAGGAAAACCACCAACGTCGTGTGACGAACGAGTCCTGTTACACGAGTGGAGGTAATTGGTCTATTTGTTGTCACATGCTTACTAAAATGCCCAATTATTTATGTATTTTTTTTCGTTGAGGTTGACCACTTGGAACGTAATTACCTTCTTTCCTAAGCATAGTATTGGACTGTTCGTTCATTTTCTGAACCGCATTATCCTCACAGGGGTGGCGGTGGGTGCTGGAGCCCATTTCAGCTGACTTTCGGGCACGAAGCGTTGGACACCCTTACTCGGTGGTCAGCCGATCGCAGGGCACGAGGACACAGTCAACCACACTCGTACCTAGGGGCAATTTATACAAGCAGAAGGGCAAGGCTCCGCCAGTCCCACCTGCTTGGGCGGGGTTGTTATTGCGTGTGTTTGGGTCATCTATTTGGATTAGGATAGTGAAGGGCGGCCCGGTGGGCCGAGTGGTTAGCGCGTCGGCCTCACAGCTCTGGTTTCCTGGGTTCAAATCCAGGTCACATACATCTCTGTAGAGTTAGAATGTTCTCTCCGGGCCTGCGTGGGTTTTCTCTGGGTACTCCTGTTTCCTCCCACATTCCAGAAACAGGCATGGTAGGCTGATTGGACATTCTCCCTAGGTATGTGTGTGTGTGCATAATTGTCCGTCTCCTTGTGCGCTATGATTGGCTGGCCACCAATTCAGGGTGCCCGTCGCGACAGACAAAAAGTGTTTCAGGGAGCACCTGGAAACTTGCTGGCAGAAATTCTTCGTTTGTAAATGACATGGAAAGGCGTCCTACCTTGCAACTAAATTGGGCCAGTGCGGCCAGCACCATCGTGTCTCGCCGAGAGTTCCTGTCATGAGAGAAAAAAAAGTGTTCCTTGGAGAACTTGGAAACATGCTGGCGGAAATTCTTCCGAAAATGACGTCTATAAATGACATGGCAACGCGTCCTACCTTACAACTAATTTGGGTCAGCATAGCCAGCACCATCATATATCAGTGAGTCTTCCCGTCACGACAGAAAAAGTGTTCCGGGAAGCACCTACAAACTTGTTGGCGGAAATTCTTCTGAAAATGACATTTGTAAATGACGTGGAAAGGCGTCCTCCCGTCTGTCCAATCTGCCACGCGGTGCATTTAGGCACATAATGTAAAAACAACGATTCATACATCAACTCTGCTTTCAGATTTAACAAAAGATGGAGTTTACACACTTAGGGAAGGTGAAAAAACTCAATCACTCTTCCATTAGGATCCGTCAGCTGTTACTGGCCACCATAGAAAATGTCGACTCTACGATGCATAGAGAATAGCGAGAGAATCTTAACATAACCACACACACTCACACCCATGAATCACACTTTAGAACAGGGGTGTCAAACTCCCTTTGGTCTGCGGGCCGAATACAGCTTAATTTGAGATCAAGTGGGCCGGACCAGTAAACTCATTGCAAAATTACACAGAACTAACAATAAGGCCACTTTTTTCCCTTTGTATTAGTCACTAATACTAATAATTAGTGCAAAGAATGGGTAAATTATCAAAATATTTATTAAAAGAATTTTCCTTTTACAGTATGAACAAGAGAATAACATAAGAACATAAATAAATGTCAATTCATGTTGTCTGCATGCACTAAAACTACACATTTGAAAGAAAATTCATATTTTTTATACAATGCAGCTTTCTTCCCCGGGCCATACCAAACCACCAGACGGGCCGTATGTTTGACACCCCTGCTTTTGAAGGATTATTATAGACTAGTAGTGTATCCAGACAATTACGCTGTCAGCATACAACAGCGACATCTACAGAATCTTCAAATTAGTGCAAGGTTTATTTTCGCTTAATAAGGGGAATTGCAATCATTAATAAGGGGGACAATTGGCTGTGGTTGACAGGTATGGTTTGGCTAATTGTATAGTTTCATATTTTTCAACTAGAGCTGTCAGTGTGCTCTGATGAAGGTGTTAGTGACTGGAGGCTCTGGCTTGGTGGGATTGTCCATACAGCAAGTGGTCGAAGAAGAAAGGACTGGCTGCGAAGGTGAAGACTGGATCTTTCTCTCCTCCAAAGACGCTAACCTCACGTACGCACAGATTCAATCAACTTCTATTTGTAATGTTGCCAGAAAGAAACACAACCACTATGTTCCTCAAAAATATAATCAATTGTAACACATTTTCTTTCTATCTTTTAGGAGCTTGAAAGAAACACAGGATGTGTTTCAGAAACACCAGCCTACTCATGTTATTCACCTGGCTGCCATGGTGGGGGGGCTATTCAAGAATTTGAATCGTAACCTGGATTTTTGGGTATAAATGTTAAAAACCGTAATTTCATTGCAAATAGTTTCAGTTTCTCTCGCCAATTTACTCTCCCACCCTGAATAAAAATGTATGTTCTGTGTATTCTTTACAGAGAAATAACATCCACATCAATGACAATGTACTGCAAGCTGCACATGAAGTCGGTGTTGTTAAGGTTGTTTCCTGTCTATCTACCTGCATATTTCCTGACAAAACAACCTATCCCATAAATGAGACTATGGTAAATTGTGCTTTGTTACAATTAAATGTTTGCATACACTATGCCAGTGTTTTTCAACCTTTTTTGAGCCACGGCACATTTTTTACATTGGAAAAATTTGTGGCACACCACTAACCAAAAATTTTACAAAATGACACTCTGTATAGTATATTTACTACAGCACGGACACTGGACAATTACATCATATTTGCAGAAAACTATTAATAAATGTTAATTTAAAAAAAAAGGATATTGGATATTTTCTCACGGCACACCTGACGATCTCTCACGGCACACTAGTGTGCCACGGCACAGTGGTTGAAAATCACTGCACTATGCTAACACATTTACACATATTTTTTATCTCACTGTTTGAAATTGAATTGAATGCTTTTATTGTCATTATAATGTAATTTCATAGCTTTCACAATGCACAAATAACAGCAGACAGACCAATAAATCAATAAATAAGTAGTCCACGTGAGGTCAGCAGGGAGAAGCGTGCTTGTTCCGTCTGAAGTTCAGGATAAGTTCCATGGTTGGTTTTGGAGACATTCAGTGCAAAGTCACGTCAATTGCTGAGTCTATGAACGCAACAACATACCTGTCAACTTGTACGTTTTATACGTATGTTATACATTTTTTTACCATTTCAAATCATGCACGGCGTACATCGACTTTAGTACAGGGATTTATTTTAAATCGCCAATATTTATGAAAACCAATCTCAACAAGACCGTTCTGGCTAAAGTCCAGATCAGGGGTGGCCAACCAGTCAGAGACCAAGAGCCACATTTTTTACTGTGTTACCGCAAAGAGCCACATTTTTTACTGTGTTACCGCAAAGAGCCACATTTTTTACTGTGTTACCGCAAAGAGCCACATTTTTTACTGTGTTACCGCAAAGAGCCACATTTTTTACTGTGTTACCGCAAAGAGCCACATCACACACATACCTTTGCTCAGCCAGATGTATTGTAAATGTCACACACCAGCATAGTAATGACATAAATTGACTCCTACAGTACTAACAGCACAGGCCAGTCATTATCAACAATGAACATTGTGTGCACTGTCTCACACAGACAAACTCTCAGTTCAACCAAGTCCACAAACAAAAATATAATAATTTACAATAGCGTTTTTCTTTTAGTATGCATGTTACTTAGTGGGTATTCTGTCATAAAATCAGAGCCTATTTTTACGCAACATTTGCTCCTTGTGAGCTGTCATTTATTATGAATGGCTTTTAACTAGCGCGCCCACCACGTGGGTGTACACCTCGCTCTCCTTTTGGCTGCTCCCGGCTGAGCACTCTCGCCTTGGTATGCCTCGCAGGGGGTGTGACTTTTTCAGCCGACGGTCGCTCTTTAGGATACTTTTTGTGTGCGCGACGCCGTTCATTGTCGCTTCTGGTTCACGGGAGCTCTCCCACTTTGTTAAAAACGTTTATTCAAATGACCTTGCTCCTACTGGGAAACTTTGAGGTATTTTCATCCCAAGCACATGCGCATTGGACGAAAATACCGTATTGAACTCAAGCGAAGCGCACACCAAATAAAAATAAAACACAAATACAAACTTTGATATGGACGTAAGAGCCGCATGAAACCGGGCAAAGAGCCGCATGCGGCTCGGGAGCCGCGGGTTGGCCACCCCTGGTCCAGATAGTGTCGTAGGCTGGTAGCCAACGACGCGACGCTATTGTCACGGTATACCAGCAAAAATTATCCTCAATCGTATGTATTTTTTTTAGCAGTTCATACGGCAATATTGCTAAAGGATGACATGCGCATGCGTTGATATACATAGAGTAAATATCGTGGAAGTGAGCATGGAGGAGCCACCTAGTAAGAAACGAGTTCCCGCGAGTAAACATGCGTCGTATAGTGTTTGTCAGCAGAGCATATATATGTGAATGTATAAATAAATAAATAAATATATATATATATATATATATATATATATATATATATATATATATATATATATGTGTGTGTGTGTGTGTGTGTGTGTGCGTGCGTGCGTGCGTGCGTACGTACGTACGTACGTACATACGTACGTACATACGTACGTACATACGTACGTACATACGTACGTACATACGTACGTACATACGTACGTACATACGTACGTACACACGTACGTACATACGTACGTACACACGTACGTACACACGTACGTACACACGTACGTACACACGTACGTACACACGTACGTACACACGTACGTACACACGTACGTACACACGTACGTACACACGTACGTACACACGCACGTACACACGCACGTACACACGCACGTACACACGCACGTACACACGCACGTACACACGCACGTACACACGCACGTACACACGCACGTACACACGCACGTACACACGCACGTACACACGCACGTACACACGCACGTACACACGCACGTACACACGCACGTACACACGCACGTACACACGCACGTACACACGCACGTACACACGCACGTACACACGCACGTACACACGCACGTACACACGCACGTACACACGCACGTACACACGCACGTACACACGCACATACACACGCACATACACACGCACATACACACGCACATACACACGCACATACACACGCACATACACACGCACATACACACGCACATACACACGCACATACACACGCACATACACACGCACATACACACGCACATACACACGCACATACACACGCACATACACACGCACATACACACGCACATACACACGCACATACACACGCACATACACACGCACATACACACGCACATACACACGCACATACACACGCACATACACACGCACATACACACGCACATACACACGCACATACACACGCACATACACACGCACATACACACGCACATACACACGCACATACACACGCACATACACACGCACATACACACGCACATACACACACACACACATACACACATATACACACATACACACACACACACACACACATATACACACATATACACACATATACACACATATACACACATATACACACATATACACACATATACACACATATACACACATATACACACATATACACACATATACACACATATACACATATACACATATACACATATACACATATACACATATATACATATATACATATACGTAACTCAAATGAACGTTTTTCATAGGAATGAACTAAAAACAATTTAATTTTAATTTAATCCAACCATCTGAAAAACAAGATATCGGATTGTAATTTATTTTAGTTTGTTCTAATTCGCCGTCTGTTAACAAAGTATCAAATAACTAGAGAGACGGAAAGAGGCATGCGGGTGCTTTTTGCACGGCAACACGCTCGTAACATAACATAAACAAATTTAAATAAACTTGAATTACGAAAAGAAATGCAACGCTCATAGAGTTATTACATGTGGGAGTCGCGACCAGAGACATTACACAAGGGAGTTGTGAGGAGAGAATTGCCCATGATGTTCTTATGAGCAGCGTCTCGCGTCTGCTGTATTCTCGTATACAAAAAAAATAAAATAAAATTGTATCAAGATAAATATTTTCCACAAATTTTACTCTCATCTCATATTGCTCTTATGTCGGGGCACTTGTATGTCGAGGTACCACTGTATATATATTATATCAGCTTGGATAGGCTTCAGTACCCCTCGTGGCCCCAATGAGCATAAAGCGGTTCAGAAAATGAATGAATAAATGATTGATTTCTTTTACTTGACTCGTGCAGTGTTAATTTAACCTGAATGATTTTGCCTTCACAGATCCATAATGGGCCACCTCATGAATCCAACTTTGGGTACGCTTATGCAAAGAGAATGTTAGATGTTCAGAACAGGTAAAGCCAATCCGCCATATTCATTCACGCCTTTTCTTGTCATCTTTTTTAGGGGTTCCTGCTCCAAAATTTAATACATTACACATTACAGTGGTACCTTGTCATACAATCTTAATGGTTCCTTGGCTGTGCTCGTGTGTCAATTTACTCTCTAATTAACGTATCCCATATAGATAGATAGATAGATAGATAGATGGATTGGGTAAGTTGGGATGGTAGTGGTTCCGGTGGGTGGGTAGGTTGGATGGATGGATGGAACTTGTTATTCTAAATGAATGTTGTTCTCAGTAACCGGCCGTATATAGCCCGCGGGCCGAGGTTGGGAGGGAGGCAGGAAGGTAGTTAGGTAGGTAGTTAGGTACGTGGGTGTGGGTGTATGTATATATGATTTTAGTTTTTTTGCCGCGTCTCTTTCGTCTATAACAGATATCTACGAGCACCTATTGTGAGGACATTTTCAGAATGAAGGGAAGACAAAAGCAAATAGCCCATCGATAGTGAAAGTCAGGGTGGAGGCGGGGCAAACAGGGCCAACCCGGCCGGGAGAGGATAGGTATAAAAATGTAAAACAAAATTAGAACTAAATATTGTTTATGTTATATTACGATTCACCGGTGCAAAAAGCCTCCCCCGCTTGCCCGCGCCCCCATCTGTCTCTCTCTCTCTCTAGCCTCCGTGAAATCCATCTAATTTAGACACATTTTAGTAATATTAAACCACTAGTTGTTACTTTGTTAATAAATGGCAAATTAGGAGAAAAAAAACTTTTTTCCAATCCAATATTCTGTCTTTGGTGTGTTTTCAGAAGGTTGGAACGAATTAATTTGTTTCAAAGGGAAATGTTTATTCGAGTTACAAGTATCTCGACATACGAGCTCAGTCCCGGAACAAATTAAGCTTGTATCTCGAGGTACCACTCTACCTATCTCAGTGCTTCTCAATTATTTTCTGTTAGGCCCCCCCTAGCAAGAAGATAACTATTCGCGCCCCC